>NC_090744.1:43896031-43996031 GCF_036898095.1 Palaemon carinicauda
CTGCCGTCTGTAGATTCAGTAAGCAGTGGTTAGGAAGCCTGACTTAGTGTCTCCCCTTCCTCTCGGCACTCTTTCGGGTGCCGGGCGCAGAGGTTCATAGCCTCTTAGCCCGGCACTCATTCTGTTGTCTTCTTATGTGTTGTCCTTGCCGTCTGCCGGCCTAGGGGCCGGCCGTCGGTGGGGGGTGTTCTCTAGTTCTCTTGCTGTCGGTCGGCGGTGGTTATATGCCTTTGCCAGCCGGTCTCTTGCTCATCTGCCGGCCACTATGAGTGGCGGCCGGCAGCCGAGCGCTACCTGGTGTGGATGCCAGCCGGCAGGGTTTGCTTACCGCTGCCGGCCGGCCTGCTACATTGCTTGGTTAGCCGGCCACTAAGAGTGATGGCCGGCAACACGGTGCTACCCGGGTGGCTACGGACCGGCAACCACTGCCGGCCGGTTCAGGCATGGGAACTGGAGTTCTCCCCAATAGGGGTGATCTGAAGTTGTATACTTGAGACCTACCTTTGAAAAAAGGGGGGGTGGGGGTACTGACCGGCAAGAGCCGGCCGGCACACCACCCTCATGTACTGTATCAGTTCTTTCTTGGGTGGTGTATTCTACCAAGGGAGACCATGATATAGTAGGTTACAACACTGTTTTTCTAACTTACTTGTGTTGCTTTGTGCAATCACTTGGTGTCGCCTTACAAGGATAAAAAGAAAATTCTTTTCATATCTGGCCAGAATGGTAAAATCTTACCTTAGGTGTGAGCTACACCTAATTTCCCTCGGGAAATATGATCTCTGGTTATTCTAGTAAAGACTAACTACGTGATTTTATGGCTGGTGGGCTTCTACAGGTGATTGTGTGGGTTTCACAAGTAGGTGTCTTTCCCTTATTCTTTGTGAATGCTCATTGTTGCATGTGAATTGAAATTCACTTGATATTCATGGAAATTTTCTTCTTTTACAGGAGGAGCATCCGAAATGTGATAGTGTCTTCTGCAATGTCCGCAGCAAGAACTTTTGCGGACATGTCTCGTGTAGGAGGCACGCGGCTTGCGCAGCCTCCAATGATGATCATCGCTACTGGGATCCGCAGGTATGTGCAGTATGTACTAACCTGCTATCAGAGGCTTTTGAATCCCCTAGGTCGGCGGAGTCAAGGGATGCAGCGAGGGAGAAGCTCCGTTTATGGGTAAGGGGTTTCCAGAAGAACACCACTGGACCTTATCTTCCTAATGAGAAGATGAGGGCATACCTTTTTCCCAAGGCTTCTACTGACGCTGTTGTTCCCCAGCCTCGGCCGGAGATCCCTCTCGTCCAGATCCCAGTGGAGGAGGATGTTGCGGATGCCATGCAGGACATCCAGCTGGATGACAAGATGTCTGACTTGTCCGACCGTGCGGAACAGGACCTCCTCGCAGAGGGTGAGGAGGAGGATCAAGATCCGATTGCCATGGAGGAAGAGGTTCCCGTACCTTCAGACGTTCCGGTTCAGGCCCCTGAACCTATCCCCTCTACTTCGTCCGCTCTTCCAGCAGAGCTGGGACAGGCTCTCTCTTCCATCGTTGGTATGATACAACAGATGCAGAGGGAGAATAATCAGAAGGCCGCTGCTATGGAGCTCCAGATGCAGAAGATCACAGCATCACGTGGACCTCCAAAGAAGCTCAATGTGAAGGACCTTCCTCTGTGCTCGGATGCCAACCCGTGGAGATATGCCGAGCACATGCCGATGACGGTCGGGAAGATCGTCATGTCGGAGAAACTGGGCTCAGTTCCCCTTGAGGAGGTGGAATTCTGGCCCAGTAGAGGGGCCTACCCGGACTGTTATGTCCGTCTGAAGAAGGAGCCGGCCTCGAAGGAGGAGACGGAACCAAAGGAGGTGATCATCCTGGATCACTCCAAGGCTCAAGCTGCCTTAACATCTGCCTTGAAGGAGAGGGGGTTCTCAAACTCTAAAGTTGCTGCTTTGAGTAAGAAGCACCCCTCCTTCGTATCCTCCCCGGCTAGGGCCTTCCCCTTTATGCAGAAAGGGTTCGCAGCCGTTTTGAAGGCGGTTGAAGCTGGCAAACCATGTCCATCTCTGGAGGAATGCAAGCCACTGTCGTTGGCCTTGCCGTTGGATAACAAAGACTGGAAGGAAGTACACCTCACCTTCTCGGTTGGGAAGTTGGACGCCGATATTGCAGGCCAGCAGTTCGGCGAAAACCTTCCCAAGTTGTCGGAATTCCTCCTACGGAGGGAATTGGACACAAAGGAGCGTCTGGCAGCCTCGATGTCTCTCCAGACTAACATGGAGACAATGGCTAGCGACCCCAAGATGCCTGAGATGTTCATGGTAATGGCCAAGATCCATCTGGCCACGGTGACTAAGGACCTCTATTGCTTTGTCAAAGCGAGGAGGGCCTGTAGGGAGTTTGTTTTCGCCTCGGCCACAGTGAGGCATGAACCCAAGAGACTCATTTCATCTAGCATCTGGGGTAAGGATCTCTTTCCCAATGAAGTGGTCAAGGAGGTGGTGGACAAGGCAGCCACTGAGAACCGTAATCTTCTCCTTAAGTGGGGCCTGTCCCTTAAGAGGAAGTCTTCCCCTGATGAGGGCCCTCAGCCGAAAGGAAAGGCGAAGAAATCGAGGTTTTCTTCCCGTCCAGCCAAGCCTTTCAGACCACAACGACAGCAGCAGCAGCAGCCAGCTTTGCCTCCGGTACCACAACTGGTAGCCCAGACCCCGACCACCTTCCAATGGGTACCCCAAGCCGTGTCATCAGCATCCCCGGCATTCAATCCAGTGTTCGAAGGGCAATCGACCACGTTTCGAGCAAAGCCCAGAGGTGCAGCCAGAGGTTCGGCGAGACGCCCCTCTAGGGGAAGAGGATTCAGAGGTGGTCGCGGCCAGGGAGGCAAGACTGCAGGGCAGTCAAAGTGAAGTGTCGCCGGTAGTTGGGAGACTACAGTATTTCCGGGATCGCTGGACCTTCGATCCCTGGGCCCACAGCCTGCTCAAAAATGGACTGGGTTGGAGTTGGTACAGTACTCCGCCCCTGTGCCCTCAATTTTTCCAACACTCCACCCCCGTTTTGGAGGAGTACATTCAAGAACTGTTGGAGAAAAAGGTGATCCGGAGGGTAAAGTCTATCAAGTTCCAAGGGAGGCTGTTTTGTGTTCCCAAGAAAGACTCGGGGAAACTCAGAGTCATTCTGGACTTGTCACCACTCAACAAGTTCATAATGAACCACAAGTTCAAGATGTTAACGTTACAACACATAAGGGCCTTACTGCCCAAGAGGGCATATACCGTCTCCATCGATTTGTCAGACGCATATTGGCACGTTCCAATAAGTCGCCGTCTCTCCCCCTACCTAGGATTCAAGCTACAACAAAAACTTTATGCTTTCAGAGCGATGCCTTTCGGGCTAAACATAGCTCCAAGGATCTTTACGAAGCTTGCGAGCGCAGCGCTCAAACAGTTACGCCTAAAAGGGTTCCAGGTAGTAGCCTACCTGGACGATTGGTTGGTGTGGGCAGCATCCAGAGCGGAATGCTTGCAGGCTTCCCTACAGGTGATTCAGTTCCTGGAATCTAGGTTTCATGATCAACAGAAAGAAGTCCCGTCTTTCTCCAGCTCAGAGGTTCCAGTGGTTGGGAATTCACTGGGATCTAGTGTCACACCGTTTTTCCATTCCAATGTCGAAAAGGAAGGAAATAGCGGGGTCTGTCAAGAGACTTCTAGGTTCCGAGAGGATATCAAGACGCGAACAAGAGAGGGTTTTGGGCTCTCTTCAGTTCGCATCAGTAACAGACCCAGTGCTAAGAGCACAGCTAAAAGATACAGCGGGAGTTTGGAGAACCTTTGCATCAAAAGAGCGAAGGGACTTGAAGAGACCGGTCCCACTTCGGCTACGTTCTCTTCTCAGACCGTGGTCTCAAGTCAGTCGTCTAAAGAGGTCAGTACCTCTTCAGCCACCCCCCCCCCCCCCCGTCAGTGACAATCCACACAGACGCCTCAAAGGTAGGGTGGGGAGGTCACTCCCATCGGAGAAAAGTGCAAGGGACCTGGTCCAAGCTATTTGGGACTTTTCACATAAACTTTCTAGAAGCTATGGCAGTGCTTCTTACCCTGAAGAAAGTATCCCCACGTCACTCGATCCATGTAAGGTTGGTACTGGACAGCGAGGTGGTAGTGAAATGTCTGAATCGGCGGGGATCGAGATCTCCACCTCTCAACCAGGTAATGTTAGCCATATTTCGACTGGCGGAAAAGAAGAAGTGGCACCTGTCAGCAGTTCACCTTCAAGGAGTCCGGAATGTGACCGCGGACGCTCTATCCAGGGTTACACCGATAGAATCGGAATGGTCCCTAGACGCAGGATCATTCTCCTTCATCTCGAGTCAAGTCCCAGAACTGCAGATAGACCTCTTCGCGACGAAGGACAACAAGAAGCTGCCGAGATATGTGTCCCCGAACGAGGACCCCTTGGCGGAAGCAGTAGATGCGATGTCCCTCGATTGGTACAGATGGTCCAGGATCTACCTGTTTCCCCCTCACAATCTGATGTTGAGGGTCCTCAACAAACTGAGATCCTTCAAGGGAGTAGCAGCGATAGTGGCCCACAAATGGCCGAACAGCGTATGGTTCCCTCTAGCTCTGGAACTACGACTAGAGTTTCTACCACTCCCGGACCCAGTTCTGTCCCAGCAAGTCCAGAAGTCGACTGTCTACGCTTCATCACAGAAAACCCGGACCCTGCAGCTCATGATTTTCTCTCCCTAGCGGTGAAGAAACGGTTCGGAATCTCGAAAGATAGCATCGACTTCCTGGAAGAATATAAGTGTAAGTCTACTAGAAGGCAGTACGAATCAGCATGGAAGAAATGGGTAGCCTTTGTCAAAGACAAGAATCCGCACGAGATCTCTACGGAGTTCTGCCTATCCTTCTTCATCCACCTCCACGGACAGGGGCTGGCGGCTAACACGATAACTACATGTAAGTCAGCTCTGACAAGACCCATTCTATATGCCTTCCAGGTAGACCTCGCTAACGAGATGTTTAACAAGATCCCGAAGGCCTGTGCTAGGCTTAGACCTTCAGCTCCTCCAAAGCCTATTTCATGGTCTTTAGACAAAGTCCTTCATTCTGCCTCATTACTGGATAATGAGGAGTGTGCACTGAAGGACCTGACTCAAAAAGTGATCTTCCTTTTTGCCCTTGCTTCTGGGGCCAGAGTTAGTGAGATTGTAGCCCTCTCGAGAGAGGAGGGCCGGGTTCAGTTCCTGGATGGGGGAGAACTGAACCTGTTTCCGGACCCTTTGTTTCTCGCTAAGAATGAGTTGCCCACCAACAGGTGGGGTCCCTGGAGAATCTGCCCTCTGAAAGAAGATGCATCTCTATGTCCCGTAGAATGCCTAAAGGTCTATCTTCGTAGAACTTCAGACTTCCATGGGGGCCAACTATTCAGAGGAGAAACATCGGGCTCGAATTTATCTTTAAATCAACTTAGGGCGAAAATTACATATTTTATTGGCAGAGCGGATCCTGACAGTTCACCCGCAGGTCATGATCCGAGGAAAGTTGCTTCATCCTTAAACTTCTTTAACTTTATGGATTTTGAACACCTTCGTTCATACACTGGCTGGAAGTCTTCCAGGGTATTCTTTCGCCACTATGCTAAGCAAGTGGAGCAGCTAAAGAGGTCTGTGGTAGCAGTTGGTTGCGTCGTTAACCCTGCTGTTTAACTCTGCGAGGAACAGTGGATTTAATTGGGACTTTGATTCTTGGGTGAGTGTATAGTTATATGCGTTGCTATAACTAGTAGTGAAGGCTCTGGGAGCCCACAGTGACTGTTCCAACGTTATGGTGATTGTAGCACAAGTACAGACAGGTGTGCCGAGCGTTTCTGACGCTAATGTCAGTGGATAGTAACATGGACGTTTAACTTTGATACCTTGGTATGTGAAAAGTGACCTGATTGTTTTCTTTCAGATAACCATACATCCATGCACTACGATACTTGTGTAAATTATTGGTCATCCACCTATCATATGTATATATTTGTGGTAACCATGTCTATTTATTGTTATTCAATAAACTTGTTCTCGGGAACCTTGCGTCTCCTTCACCTATATTGATTTCATTTTAATTATTGAGCATTTAGTCTATGTATATTAATCGGGGATATCTATAATAGCCTATTCCTTAATGCAAGCCTTGTTGCACTGGTTTATACTTTCCTTAGCATAAAGGGCTCCACCCTTCTCTGAGGACGGTGGCGGCAGCAAGTTTAATCCTACGCAGATATAACCTTTTTGTCTATTTCTACTTCGACCAGGGTGCTGGTCGAGGTTTTTTCCCTTGGATGCTGTAGTTCCGTAAGGACTATGCTTTACTTCATATAGAGTGAGACCACTATATTGTACTGGCTTGCGAGTGATTCATACATAGGTATATGTACTCTTCGTTCGTTTCTAGAGTCTAGTAGGACTCCTCCCTGTAGGGGGCAGGAAGCGCTTTCATGGCTTATGATTAGTGAAAAGATGTATAACGGTAACAACTTAGGTCTTTCAGTCGAGTTGACTAAGAAACATTCCTGAGGAGTACGGCACGTATCGAGAATCCACAGATACAGTAATGCTCTGGTATACTTCCATCAGGACGACATGGCTTGAGCCCAAAAAACGGATTTTGAGCGAAGCGAAAAATCTATTTTTGGGTAAGATGGCCATGTCGTCCTGATGGACCCGCCCTGTCCCTTTTCAAAAAAAAAAAAAAAAAAAAGAAAAGGGCTGTAGGACCCCTCCCTACATACAGTATCTGTAGCACCTCGTGTATCGCTACAAGGAATACAGATGGCGCCGCGAGCGGCGCAGGGCACGCTTACGAAACGGGGAGGAGAGATGCCTTACGAACGGCTCCCCCCTTTCTTATCGTTTTCGTTTTCTTGCCATTTGACCCCTACGAAGTGTTAACTCTATTCGGGGTATAGATTACTATGAGGCGTGTCAAGAATACGTCCACTGATATTTACGATATCCCTAAGGTCTTTTTTAGGGATACTCGCTCCAGGAGTTAGAATTCTGGGTACCTTAAGGTAAATTCTCTGGGAATATCGCCGTAGTTGTAATATACCCTAGGAAGCTGCCTTTGAGGAACTTCCATCAGGACGACATGGCCATCTTACCCAAAAATAGATTTTTCGCTTCGCTCAAAATCCGTTTTTTCAAAAAGGCCCATAAAAGAAACACAGGAAATATGAATAAATCACACTATATTTCGGTCAATAAACATCGACCCTCTTCAGGATGTGAAGAGGGTCGATGTTTATTGACCGAAATATAGTGTGATTTATTCATATTTCCTGTGTTTCTTTTATGGGCCTTTTTGAAAAAACATATATATATATGTATATATATATATATATATATATATATATATATATATATACACACACACTGTATCTTAGTCCTAAAATTACCAATTTGTTCGTGAGTGCTGGTCGCTCCCAAGTAAAGTACTCTATCCAAAAACAATTTCATTTTGGTTGAGAGAAACAATCATGAGAATCTATAAATCCTCAGGGGAAGCATCACCAGAGATCCCCCTCGATCTTATAATATCTGTGGTCTTGCCGCAACCTTAACGTTCCCCAAAACCCACTCTGTAGCACAATCCACTTTTACAGACCATTATATTAGAGATTGTACTCCAGCTCTGGACACTCTCTCCTTAGGCCCTATTGTTGCAGCGCAACAAATAGTATTACAGTATTTCAAGACCATACGGGACAAGTAGCTTTTTTATCAAAGGCATGCGTTATTTTCTGCTTTTTAAGGATATATAATGGGTATCGAGGTGGACTTGAAGCCTTCTCTTGGGTTTCACCTTAATGCAAGTAAGAATGCCTTATTTTTCAGTTGTTATTGTTGATGTATTGGATATATTCTTTATGTGACTCTTGATGCTCATATAGCTTCACCCCTGCCACAAGACATATCCTCTTGGATTGAATGTATGGCCTTGCCTCTTTATGTTCCAGCTACTGTACACGGGTCAAAATATATCCACTTTTTATCTTTTGCTATTACTTAATAGTAATCGTATCTATTAGAGAGGAAGGTCATACCTCTTAATGGAGACTTTCTCCCCACCCAAGGAAGACTCTCATAAAAATGACTCGGAAATTTGTACCCGTGTAGGAATAAACTACAAATTTTTCAATCAATCTGTATTTTTCTTAGTTATACAAACCTGCATCATTTATCAAAGATTCTCCCTCAACTGCCCCACAAGTCTCCTGACCAAGAGGGAGTGAAGAACGTCATGTGACAGCACAATCAAACCCCTTTTTCTTTGATTGTCTGGTCGTAGAGAAAACGAGACTTGGAGTAACTATATAAATGACTCGGTGTATTATTATTATTATTATTATTATTATTATTATTATCATTATTATTATTATTATTACAAGCAGGATTTTATAAGCTCAAGGGCTCCAACTGGGAAGAATAGCCCAGTGAGGATAGAAACCAAGGAATTAAATAAACTACGTGAGAGTAATGAACAGTCAAAATAAAATATTTTAAGAAGAATAACAACATTAAATTGCATCCTTCATATATAAAGTATAAAAACTTAAAAAGAAAACAAGAAGAAGAGAATCAAGAAAGAATAGCATGCCCGAGTGTACCGTCAAGCAAGAGAACTCTAACCCAAGACAGTGGAAGACCATGGTACAGAGGCCATGTCACTACCCAAGACTAGAGAACAATGGTTCGATTTTGAAGTGTCTTTCTTCCAAAAGAGCAGCTTACCTCAGCTAAAGACTCTTTTCTATCTATACCAAGGGGAAAGTAGCCACTGAACAATTACATTGCAGTAGTTAACCCCTTGAACAAAGAAGAATTATTGTTTAGTAATCTCGGTGTTGTTAGGTGCGTGAGGACAGAGGAGAAATGTAAAGAATAGGCTTGGCTAGAAAAAATACAAATTGTTTAAAAAAATTTTAGTTTTAAGATAAATTTTGATATACATCACGTATTTGAGGTAAACTATTTGTCGTGGTAATTTAGGAAACCCCAAAGGCATGCAGGAAAGGAAAGACTGTTCAGTATGTGAGCTGCTTTTTACATGTGTCCTAGTGTTTGCAGCATTCCCTAGTGAAGATGTAGTAGAAATGTTTAAAAGGTAGAAAATAACAAATTTGGAAATAATTTTAATTTTTACTAACATACAAACCTGAAGCTATTTAAAGGGGTATTACTTTTGGTAACTACCCTGTCTGCTAGTTAGCAGAAGGGGGTTGGGGTAGACCGGCCATCCCGCTCACTCACACCCGTCGGCTGAGTAACCACTTTTGCTTTCTGGCAGGACTTTTACGGGGGACAGGATGGCGGGCCAATGTGTGTAAATAGCTCCAGATTCGTATGTTAGGAAAAATACAAATTATTTACAAATTTGTTATTTGTTCCCACACATACAAACCTTTCACTATTTATAGGGGTGACTTACTCCTAGGAGGGAGGAAGTCCTACCATCTGGCTTTGGCTATGACCCAGGTTCCTCTCTTTGATCTTAGATCTAATTAGTAGGAACCCTACCCTCGCTAAAGTCAAAGTAGTTACAAGGTAACACACTGATAGTGGCCAGCAGAAGCTTGTGTGAGAGAGACCAGTCACTTGTCATTACATGGAACTCGAAGATAAGCATGAGTTCTAAGACATACCCAATACCCTCCTTCAAGAGGTATTGGGGACGTAACAAAGTATATATCAATACTTGGATGCACAAGGGAAATGAATCTTACCTGCAGAGGGGTGAGCTCAGCTATACTGCGGTCTTGTGGAGCTGTTTCCCCTGGTGGGGAGAAGGTGAAAGGAAGAAAGGAGCCAGACATTCTTTCTCGTTCACCCCAGACTAACCCTGGTAACCTCAGCCCTCAATACTCTGCTACTTGTCCACCAAGGAGCTTTATGCATTAAATCACTTGTTGTGTGGGCACCAGAGGACCAATGGAAAAGGTTTCCGTGCTCCTGTGGGTTATGTCTTTCAGGTAGTGGGCGGTGAAGATCGTCTGACACTTCCACAATCCCGCTTGCATTACCTGTGCCACAGAAAAATTCTTTTTGAACGCCAGGGACATTGCAATACCCCTGACGTCATGAGTTCTGGGTCGATTGGAAGGAGGAGGGTCTAGATTGTGAGCGTATTCAATTACTTTCCTTATCCAAGAGGAAATAGTATTCCTCTTGACCCTCCTCTTGACCTTCCCCATGCTAATGAAAAATGCTTGTACACAGGGGCGAGCTGTTATTGTTCTTTTTAAGTAACACCTCAGACTCCTTTCTGGACATAACAGTTGGTCTGGATCTTGGGTTACAGAACGAAGACTCTATCCGGAATGGGCCGAACCTGGAGTCCAGCACACCCAGATTTTGAGTCTTAGCTACGAACTCAGGGACGTACAGTAGTTGAGGATTACTTCTTCCCATCTCCTAGAGTGGGAGACATCAGCAGATAAACTATGAAGCTCCCTGACTCTCTTGGCCGAAGCCAGCGCGATCAGGAACGCCGTCTTCCACGTGAGGTGGGGATCAGAGGCATGGCATAATGGTTCATATGGGGGGCCCTTCAGAGACCTGAGGACCCGAACCACATTCGAAGGTGGAGGTCTTAGCTCTGCCTGGGGACAAGTCAGCTCTTTACTACGTATGAGTGAAGAAAGTTCCAACGAGGAGGAAATATCAATTCCTTTCAGTTTAAAGGCGGGACTTAAGGCTGAGCGGTAGCCTTTGACTGCCGAGACCGAGAAAAGCATTTCTTCCTGAAGATATGCAAGAAACTCGCTATAGTTGGAACAGCGGCATCGAGGGGAGAGATACTCCTTCCACGATACCAACCACAGAAAACTGACCACTTCGCCTGGTAGATTGCCTCTGTGGATCTCCTGAGGTGTCCAGCCATTCTTTTTGCAACCGATTGTGAAAAACCTCTCTGTGTGAAAAGGTGCTGGACAGTCACAAGGCGTGAAACCAAAGCGAAGCTATGGCTTTGTGGAAGATGTTGGCATTTGGTTCTTTGAGGAGGTCATGTTGTGGAGGGAGCTCCCTTGGGATCTCCGTGGGGAGTTGCAGAAGGTCTGGGAACCATTCTGCGTGATGCCATAGCAGGGCTATCAGAGTCATTTGCATGTTGTTGATTGCTTGTACCTGGTTATGGACTTTTCTCATCAGACAGAATGGGAAAAACGTTTAAGCGTCCCGGTTTATCCACCGTTGTTGAAAAGCATCTTGCCAAAGATTTTGGGGATCCGGGATTGGGGACCAATACAATGGGAGCCTGAAATTCAGGGCCGTTGAAAACAGATCCACAAAGTCAGGACTTTGTTGGCTATTAAAAGATTCAAAGACCACTCGGTGCCAACTATCTGAGTTGCTATGCTTAGCTTGTCCACTAGCACATTCCGCTAGCCCGGGACGAAGCGAGCTGATAGAGTCACCGAGTTGTCTTCTGCCCAACTGAGTATCTCTACCGCAAGATGGCACAGCTGCTATAAAAAGGTACCTCCCTGTTTGTCCAGATAAGCCACTACTGTGGTGTTGCCGCTCATCAACACCACGGAGTGCCCCGCCATGACCTGATGGAACTCTACCAAAAAAGCTGCCCTCATCTCTTAAGAGATTTATTTGCTGGTACCTTTCTGATTCGGACCATTGGCTGGAGATGTAATGGTGCAGCACGTGAGCCCCCACCCTTCTTTTGATGTATCCGAAAAGAGCATCAATTCTGGGGGAGAGACGAGAAGGTCGAACCCTTTGCAGAGGTTCGGCTCCGGTAGCCACCATCTGAGATCCGACCGTTCCTCTAGCCCTTTGCGGACTAGCTGATCCAGGGAATCGGTGGACTGGTTCCACTGGGGATTTCAGTCGCCACTGGAGAGATCTCATCCTGAGGCGACCGTTGGGGACTAGCTGGGTCAGGGAAGAGAGGTGACCAAGAAGGCAAAGCCAATACTGCGCCTGGAGCTCTTCCCGACTGAGGAAGACATGTGCTTTTTCCCTCAGTCTATGAATTCTCTTGTCTGATGGGAACGTTTTGTGCCTTAGGGTTTCTATGCGCATGCCCAGGTATACCAGTTCTTGAGAGGGAAGCAGATGAGACTTCTCGAGGTTTACCTTGATCCCCAGATCCTGGCAAAACCTTAGAAGCTCGTTTCGGTGGCGGATAAGGGCCGCCTCCGAGTCTGCCAGAATCAGCCAGTCATCCAAGTATCTTAGGAGACGGATACCAGCTCTGTAGGTCAAAGATGATACTAGGGCAAACACTCGTGAAGACCAGGGGTGCTGTGGAAAGGTCAAAAAACAGTACCCTGAACTGGTAATGCTTCTGGTCGAACATGAATTTTAGGTACTTCCTGGAAGATGGATGACTTGGGATCTGGAAGTATGCATCCTTCAGATCTAGAGTTGTATATGAAGTCGTGCGGTCTTATCGCTTGTCTGACAGTGTCGGCCGTGTCCAAATCTGAACGGGGTCTGCTCGACAAACCTCTTCAGAGCTGAGAGGTCCATGACTGGTCTCCAGCCTCCAGGCGCCTCTCTCACAAGAAAGAGTTGACCGTAAAAGCCTGGGGACCCGTCAAGGACTTCCTGGAGAGTGCCCTTCTCCAACATGGTCTGGACTTTTGGCCGGAGGGCACACTCCCGTGCGGATCCCTTTGTACGAGAGTTCGATGGAATTGGCACTCAAGTCAGTGGAGGGAGAGAGAACGTGAACGGGAGGCGAAACCCTGAACGAATCACCTCGACTGTCCAGGGTTCGGCCCCGTGGTGACGTCACCTCTGCCAGCGGCTTTGCAAGCATCCCCCCACAGGTGGACAAATGGGAGGACTGCCTGCCCTAGTAGAACCGGCCTCGGCCGGATCCCCTCTTTCAATTTCCTCCACGAAAGGACTTCTTATTGCGAAAGGCTTGCTTAGCACCCTTTTGACACTGCTGTTTTGGGTCTCTATCCTTTTTCGGTTGCTGTTTCTGCTGTGGTTTCCGCTGTGGCTGAGAGGGGTAATGTTTGGCTGTTAAGACCTTCTGGATGAGGGAGCTCTGCTGGACTTCCTCCACCTCTCTGCCACCCGTTGGGCATCCTCGGGGTGAAACAAGGAATTGCCCTCGAAGGGTGCATTCCTTAGTCTCGTCACGTCGGCCTGAGGGATGTGTCTGTGGAACTTGCCTATGACGGCATCCCTCCTCTTCAGGATAGTGTTAGCCCAAAGGTTCACTACCTGATGGGAGAGAAACTCGATGGCCCGGGTGCCAGACAATAGGAAAGTCTTCAAAGACTTTCTGGAGGACTCTCGAGACATGTCCTTAGACCGAATCAGTTGTCCTAATGATCCCAACCAGATATAGAGCCAAGAAGCTGCCTGCATGGCGTACTTCGTCACCTTCTGGTTAAGGATCTCGGAGGCTGAAAAGGAGACTGGAAATCCCGTGAGCCGAGAGTGCCTCTATGTAGTGATCAAGTGGCCGCGTTAGGAGAGACTCCCCGAGAATCTCGTAGTACCTCCCCTGGAACACATACGGAGGGGCAGAAGCTTGGAGGATGAGTTGGAGCGGAGCGAGGAGGTGGACCCAGTTGCCTGGGACACCGCCTTCTGTTTGGCACTCTTTAATACCTTTGACCAGGGCAAAGCTGCACTGGTCCTTAGGGATTTTTGAGTGCCATAGAATTGGTCAAGGACCGTTTTCATTCCATTTAGACGGGCTGCCGATGGATCTGGTAGTCCATTGATGGATCGGATGCAGGCTAGGACCTGCCAGAAAGCAAGTTCCGATTCCTTCCTCTCATTGTCCGTTAGCTTAGGGCTAGCAGCCGGTGGCAAAGCTTCGTCCTCGGGATCACTTTGCCCTTCCACATCCGAACTCTCACCCATAGGAGCCCTGAGTGGGTCGTAGTCGTCAACGGAGATAGAGAGACTGCCGAGGAGGTGCTCGCTGCCTAGGAGGCAGCGAAGAAGGAAGCCTGGCCGAGGATTTCAGAATGGTGAATAAATCCTTAGGCCCCCTGCTACAAGGCAGGTGATCCTCTGTCAACGAGGGCCCGGAGTGCTCCGTTGGTCTACAAGCAGGATGGGAGTCCGCTGCCAGGTTGAGCATGTCACGCCCAGTCGCAGCTCGTATCTCCTTAGGCACTATCTTGACCGGTGAGGGATGGAAGGAGTTCCTGTAGCAAGTCACTCTATCTTCCTTTGGAGTCAAAGGATGAATCCTTTTCCTTTTTCTCTTGGGTCTGGCCTGTGGCGTCTTGAACTGCAAGGGGCTACCCTGGAGTTCTTGCTTACTCTCTTCCCGTGGTCTCTTGCAAGGGGAGAATGGTTTCCCCTTGCCAGACGGACCTGCAAGCACAGAACCCTCCGAACTCCTCCTAGGATCGGAAGGAGGAGAGGTCCCCGGGACGAGAGGTGGTAACAAAGGAATTGTATGAGTGCCTCCTAAGGACTGGGAGCAGGGAATGACCCCAATCATGGCTTGACGCATTACATTGAATAAGGTGCGAAGCCATGGGGGGTCGCGGGCTCCCGAGGAACTGAAGGGAAAGTCCATAGGAAGGCACGGATCCCTGGGTTTAGGAATCTCGGCAGGTTTCTCAGCCCTCTTGCCTGAGGGGGCTTCCTGGCAGGAAAGATCGGCACAGGCCTACCCTTAGGGATAGGATCTGGGCGTAATCGCTTAGGCAACTGATGTCTCTACGGTGATGTAGGCCTATGAGACTGGAGAGACTGATGAGTGTGTGTCCTTGCAAGAGGGTTACCCCCTGCCGCCAAAAAGGGAGACGGTACTTCGTCTGAGGATGAGGTAACCACCAAAGAAAGGCGGGTTTGGTTCCGCGAGGATGTTAAACCGCGAGAACCCTATCTTGACAGACGTATGAATGTTAAGAGCGGGCGCTTAGAGATCGTCGCGCGAGGCTGTTCTTTTGCGTGACACAGCGTGAGGAATATCTGTGTCCAGAGGGGGAAATCACGGAGTGGGAGCAACAGAGGATCGCAAATCACGATCACGTGCTCTGTCAGAACTCGCATGGCTAGGAACATCATCACTAACTCCTGTTGGGCTGCTCTCGCCTGAGGGTTCAACATAGTCCTGATCGCACGCGCCGAGATGGTCGTGCACGCAGAGTTGCTTGCGCTCGCTGAGTTCTTCACACGCTTCAACATAGCCTTGATTGCGTGCGCCTAGATGGTCGCGTGGAGAGTTGTTCGCGCCCGTAGGGTAGGTTGTGGACATAAGGTTGGTCGCGCGCCAAGTTGGTCGTGCACGCATGACGAGAGTCCGAAAACTGAGTCATAAGAGTAAAACTCTTGGTGACTAAGTTCACGAGAACCAGAAGGTTCAGCGTGATCACGTGAACCCTAGAGGTCGCGTCCTTAAGAGAGAACTCCTTGCTACGATAACCCAAAGGCTCAACGTAGCGCGGGTTGTGCAAGCACGAACGCTCAACACGAGGAGAGTACAAAAATTCTAATGTCATAAGAGTAAGACTCTTAATAACGAGGGTCACGAGCACCCGAGGGTTCAGCATGTCCTGTGTTGCGAGACCCTGTAGGTTCAGTGCAACGAGAAACCGAAGTTCCTCTGTCACGAGCCCCCGAAGGGTCAGCATGACTAAAGGCACGAGAGACCAAAGGCCTAATGTAACCTGTGTTGCAAGATCCCGAAGGATCAGCGCAACGAGAAACCAAAGTTTCCCTGTCACGAGACACCGAAGTATCAGGGTGACTAAAGTCACGAGAGACTAAGGGATCAGCGTAACTAAAATTACGAGACCCCGAAGTGTCAGCGTAACCAGGAACCTTAGTTCCTCTGTCACGCGACCCTGAAGGGTCAGTGTAACTGATGGCACAAGAGCCTGAAGGCTCACGATCACGCCAGCCCAAGGGGTGATCGTCATGAGACCCCGAAGGGTCATCATGAGGAGAACTAGCAAGTTCAAAAAGACATCTCATCACAGTATGAGGATGAGAATGTTGAGGATGGAGAGGGATTATAACCCTTCCATCCCACGAACCTCCGGAGAGAAACGTTCAGCAGACTCCGTCGTAGGGGGAGACTGATCTAGATCTAAGGATAAATCCTCCACAGGGGAGGAAAGTTCCCCTGAAGGAGAACATCGCTTAAGACAAGGCTCTCGCTCCACACCTGGAGGAGAACCATAAGCGTAAGAAGACGGGCCGATGATCAGAGGCAATCTTCTCTCACGAACAAGAGATATGTTCTCCCGAAGGGGGAACCTGCCTTTGAGAAAGCCCTGCCACCACCCCCGGTGGATTAGCTAACTCCTCGGCGTCGGAAACAGACTCTAGGCCTGACCGACAGGCAGCAGCGCCTGCCCCCCACACTAGGAGGATCAACCTCCTCGGAGGAACGAGATGACCGCCTTCTCTCCACTCTCCTTTGAAGGATCTTGAAGAGAGCTTCCTTCGAAGGGGGCCATCGATGCCCAGCGATGGCCAAAAGGACACAAAATCTGAAAAGGAACAGGCACTCCCTGGGGGGAAGGGAAAGAGGTGACACACAAGCCTGCATTGCTACTTGATCGTACAGTACCTCGGAAGGGCCCGGCAGTGTCGCAGCTTCAGAAAGAGATTTGGACATAGAAGAAACAGAAGCCCGCAATTTCTTCGATTTTGAGGAAGATCCCAAAAGCAAAGATTCGCGCTTAGACTTCTTCTTCTTATTCTTATGCTCGAACCTTTCCCACTGAGGCAGGCCACTCCCGACACTCCGAACAGGTGTCGTCCTGAGAACACTGAAGTCCCCGGCAAGCCGGGCACAGGGGGTGAGGGTCCGTCTCTACGGACGATATGAAGGTATCGCAGCTGCGGTCCTCGCGACCAGGATATGTCCACATAGTGGGACAATAAACGTACACACACCGTGCACAAAAGAAAAAGGAAAAGCAAAATAATAGTCAAGGTAGTTTAATGAGTTAATGGGAGAGAGAGACGGCACATCTGCACTCTACCGAGCCAAAAGCAAAAGTGGTTACTCAGCCGACGGGTGTGAGTGGGCGGGGTAGCCGGTTTACCCCACCCCCCTTTTGCTAACTAGCGGAGGGGTTTAGTTATCCTTCATTAAAATTGTCTTGGCTAGTTTTCAGCGTTGCCGAAAGTAATACCCCTATAAATAGCGAAAGGTTTGTATCTGTGTCGGAACAAATTTAAATTGAGAGGAGAGTGCCAATTATCAATGTAAGCACAGCAGAGTTAATAGAGAGTGTAAAGGAAGCAAAGAACAAAATACAATTTGTAACATGGCCATTTGCATGTTATGAGAAAATAGGGAAGTAAACTCTGTGCCGTGTACATGATATAGCAGATGTTGGTACAAGAGGTGCTGTAGATTGCATACTCTATGCAGAAAAGGTTTTAAATCCCTGAAATGTATAACAGAGCATGAGTTTAGGACCTCGTTGCAATTGGTGGTTAGGTTTTGGAATAGTTAGATTACTGTATTTTTACCTTGGGGGCAAACTGGATCAAGAAAGCTAATTAGTTGAAGAAAGAAAATTGCTGCCGCATGGATGAAATGGAGACTGATGTTTGTTGCAAAAGGCCGTAAATACTTGTACTGTATAGCTCTGTGCAGTAGACAAGGGCACTTAGTTAGAATGGAAGAGATTTCATAAGGTGTAACTTTAAGATTTTAATAACCAAGGCTTGAGTACGGTTGGAAGGTCATACTATGAATGAGGAATTGGTGAAAAGATGTATTCTAGAAGCTGGAAAATAGGATGAGAACTCAAAGACTGAGGTAATTTGGACATATGATGAGAAGGGATGAGGAACAGTTGTCAGTAAAGCAATAGGCTTTGAAATTGCTTGGTGAGGACCTGTAGGGAGACCCAAGAAGTGGAAAAGAGGGATTGCTTAAGATCTAGCCCTGAGTGGAGATTAGTAATGCAGAGTGCATTTTACATTCAACTCCATAAATTTTGCATAAAAGGAGTAGATTGTCAAGTACTGTAGTATATCACTGATTGTTTCATAATACCTGATTTAAAAAAGAATTTGTGTTGATGGTGATATCTTTACTTTGCTACTTGTCACATATGATGGTTATAATTGAATTATGCTTTTGGTTTCAGAACTATGGAACAATGAATGGTTTGCTCCATAAACTGGTTGCCAACCAAGCATCGATAAAAAGTGCCATTGCGGCGTCAAATTTGCTTGTTGAAGAGCCTCGTTTTGAGTAAGTATTCTAAGATATTTAGCTGCGCATGTAGCTCCATTGTCTTCATTAAATATTTTACACAAAATTTTTCTTTGTTCCGTAACTGGAATACAAACCTACGCTATTTATTAGGGGTATTACTTTCGGCCATTAAAAATTTAGCGAGGGTTAACTACCCATTCCACTAGTTAGCGGGGTTAGGGGTGGGTAGCTTGCTATCGCTCCCGCTCACACACCTGTGATTTAGCTCATTTTGCTTTTGGCGCGGATGGTGAACGGTCGTTACCACTCTTCATCCTCACCAACATTTTGGACTGCCATTAATGCTCTTTGTTTGTTCTTTCTCTTTAACAGTGTGTGTTTATGTTGAGTACCTGCCCTGAACTTGAAGGCCAGTCCTGCGGTACCTAAATGTCGGGTGTAGACACTGATCGTTATACTCTTTGTCCTGCCTGCAGAGGTCAACGGTGTGACAGTGAAAATAAATGTAGTGAGTGTCGGGAGTGGTCTGTCTCCCAGTGGGAAAGATTTGGGCGCTGGCGTAATAAGAAGTCAAAGCGGGATATTTCTCCTTCGAAGGTATCTTCGAAAGGAAAACCCAAGGCTGATTCTTCTGCTTCCCGACCTTCCTCTGAAGCTTCTGCTTGTTTGGCCTCTTCCGAGAGACCGTCCAGTAGTAGTGTAGGCCCCTTAACTTATGGTGAACCCTGGTCCTCGAGAGATGGGTGTGGCCTTGTCTCTTTCTCCCTTTGTACAGGTGTGGTCGTCTTTAGGGCTTCCGGGTTCACCCTCCAAGGACTCCTTGCTGCAACTTATCATCCGTGGTGCTAGTGTGCAGCCTTCGTCAACTTCAGAGGTGGATCCTCTATTGTGTGTCAATGTAGTGGTGTCGGAGGCATTGTCTGGTGTTGCTGCCGATGCTCCTGCCCCTTCAGACTCTTCAGCTGTTGCTGCCAATGCTCCTACCCCTTCAGACTCTTCAGCTGTTGCTGCCGAATGCACTTCCCCCGTTCTTGATCATCCTTCGTGAGGGAAGCAAGATCCTTCGTCTGTCTCCTGCGAGTGTTTCTCCTCCTCGGTGGAGTTCATTCATAGACACTCTTCTGCGGATGGCTGCTGCTTCCAAAGGTCAGCTTGCTGATCCACCGGCCCCTAGAGGGCATTAACGATCTTGCAGAGCTTGTTCGCCCTCCGTTTCGCCTTAGAGGTGACCCTTCTCCATCTGTGAAAAGGTGCCTCTTCATCTATTCAGCCTTGTCTTCGCAGCCTTCCCCAGCAGAGGAGCCTTCTCTTCCGCAGTCTTCTGGCCCTCGACCTTTGCCCTTTCCTGGACCTTCTCCTGACGACACTGCCGCTAGTCCTTGGACTTCTACTTTGGACTCTTCTGTGGATTGTGCGCGATCTCTTTTGAAGGATGTTAGCCCTTCCAAGGGCACATCTCTATTCCTAATTTTCCAATGTGCCGATCTTTTGCTTCTTTCTGATCCTCTGACCTGCCTTCTCCATTCCTGGCTCCTGTTCCACGCCTGCCTGCTCGCGATGTGACCAAGCATCACTCACCCTCGCCAACGCGCCTTCCTGTGCAGCGTTCTAAGCCTTTGGCTGTGCTCCAGCACTCATCAGCGCACCAGCGCTTACCAACAGCTTGTCAGTGCTTACCAACAGCTTGTCAGTGCTTACCAACAGCTTGTCAGCGCTCGCCACCACCTCAATGCTCTCCAGCGCTCCAGCGCATCAGCTCTCATTTGCTTCAGCGCTCTCCAATGCCACAGTGATCTCCTGATCGCCAGCGCTCTCCAGCGTGTGCGCTCCGTTTGAAACATCAGCGTTTGCCAGCTCACCAGCACTCCCTAGCTTGACAGCGCTCTCATGCGCATCTGCGCTCTCCTACATGCCAGCGCTTTCCTGCGCACCAGTGGTCTCCAGTTTGCCAATGCTCTCCTGCATGTCAGCACTCTTCAGCTTGTAAGAGCTCTCCTGCGCACCAGCCCTCTACTACGTGTTGGCGCTCTCCTGTGCACCAGCGCTCCCCAGCGCACCAGTGCTCCCCAGCTCGCCAGCGCTCTCCTGTGCATTAGCACTTCCTGGCCCGCCAGTGTTCTCCAACACGCCAGCACTCTTGCGCACCAGTGTTGGTCTGCGTGCAAGCGCTCCCCACTCGCCAGTGCTCCCCAACATGCCAGCACTCTCCTGCGCACTTGCGCAAAACAGTGGAACAGGTTTCTCCAACTTAAAGAAAGTCACGCAGTCAGAAGGAACAGACTCCTCAGAGGGAACCTTTGGTCCCATTCTCTTTAGGAGTTCTTTCTGACAGTGCCACCGTCAGCAAGCAGCCTTGGTAAGAGCAGTTGTGCAAGCCTTCAGGCTTGCTTTTTAAGTCTCACTCTTCCGAGACCTCGCAACATCCGTCGACACCAGCAGAGCTCCTGCAAAAGAACCTCGGCTTCTTCTCCCATGTAGAGGAAAAGAGGAGTCTCTGACGCAATAACATCTCCTAGGGTGAAACTGACTCTTGTTAGTCCTTCGGGGATCGTTCTTCCTGATTCTCCCTCTGGACACACTCTCGCCTCACCTCTGTCAAGGGGCGGGTTTCCTCTCTTCCACCTTCGGAGGAAGATCTCCCTCGCACGGAAAGCTCTCCACCTCTGACGGAAGTCAGGAAAGACAGCTCCAACCGGTTTCAATGTTAGAGTCCTATCTCCTTCTCCGGAAGGAATCGAAGGACTCTAAAACTCTGCCAAATTCCTCTTCGAGGACCTCCAGGCCTGCAGGAACCACCAGTCACTCTATGGATGTTCATGACCCACCTCGAGCTAAGCTCTTTGTGGTGGAAGAAGGGACACTTTGATGTTAGTCCCACTTCAGAGGGGTAGCAGAAAGAGTCAGAACATACCTATTGTCAAGTCGTAACTCTCATCAGGGTACTCAACAGGTTTACCGACCTGGAGAAACCCACACGAGAGGGCAAAGACACCTGTCTTAGAGCATGTCTTTGGCACTCAGAAACCCTCAAAGACCAGTACAGCCTTGCCCTTGTCTCAAGGGCTAAAGAGCGCCCGGGCAAAGATCGCCTAATAACTCTCCGAACTCTCCTCCTGTCAACGTTTTAGCCCTACCGCCAAGCTCCTCTCGCCTCCTCGCGTAGAGCAGTGGAGGTACTTTGAGGTCATGGATGAGCCTTGTCCAGCTCTTTTACTCCACCACTCTCTGGAAGAGTTTACCAATGGGGGTCTCTCTTGAAAGGCTCTCCAGTCGTCAGGCCTCTTTCTTGACATCTGAGATCCTCAATCAGGAAAAGGTCACGAAGTATTCTACGTAGGCTTCTTCATGGTTTGATCTTTGTTTGGAGACTGGAAATCCTGGTACGGAACGGGGATTTTTCCAAGGAACGTATCAAGAAAGCTATGGAAACTTTCCTCCTCTTAGGCTCTCGCACCATTGAGTTCCTCGCCCATCAAGTCTCGAACTTATGGGCAAACACCATCCTGAAACGTCAAGATGTGGTGGCTAAGAAATTCCATTAGCAGGTCCCAAAGGGAGGGATCGCTAGGCTCAGGAACTCCTCTCTAGAGGGATCCTCTCTTTTCGAGCCAAAAGATGTGGAACACGTTGCTGAGAGATGGAGGAAGTCTCATTGGGATTCCCTCCTCCATAGGGCTTTAATATCCCAAACCTATAAACCACCATACCATTTCATCAGCAATCCGATCCAGCTAAGACCTTGATGAACAAGACAGCAGTGAAGCCAGCATAGTCTAAAAAGCCCTTTCCAACCAAGGACAGGAAAGGCACAAAGCCCTCCAGGGGAAGAAAATATCCTAGAGTGAGCGGCCGAGGCCGCAAGGGCTAGGATAGGCACTCCCCATGCTTGTCCAACAGTGGGGATTGCCTGCAAAGTTGCTGGGCCAGGCGGAGGTAGCTCGGGGCCGAACCCTGGACAGTGTCCGTGATTCGTTTAGGGTATCATGTCCCGTTCAAAACATCTCTCCCTCCCCTGATCAGGAATCCAGTGTCAATAGACTCCTTTATGATGGGATCAGCAAAGGAGCTAGCCCTCCGGGCAGAAGTCCAGACCCTGTTGAAGAATGGCGTTCTCCAGGCTTCTTCAGTCGACTCTTTCTTGTGAAAAAGGCATCTGGAGGCTGGAGACCAGTCATTGACCTCTCAGCTCTGAACAAGTTTGTCATGCAAACTCCATTCAGCATGGAGACGGCAGACACGGTCAGACAAGTGGTAAGACCACAGGACTTCATGTGTACTCTGGACCTAAAGGACGCGTACTTCCAGATCTCAATCCATCTCTCTTCAAGGAAGTACTTGAGATTGAGCCCAGACAACAGGAAATATCAGTTCAAGGTTCTGTGCTTCTGTTTTTTCACAGCACCTAAAGTCTTCACCAGAGTTTTCACCTTAGTGCAATCTTTGGCACACAGGATTGGCATCTGTCTCCTTCGTTATCTGGATAACTGGTTAATCCTTGCAGACTCGGTATCAACCATTCTTCAACACCGAGACAAAATTCTGAGGTTTTGCCAAGATCTGGGGATCATGGTAAACCTCAAGAAGTCCTCCCTGCTTTCTATGCAGACTGGTATACCTAGGCATAATAATAGATACCAATCTCCACAAAACCTTCCCATCAGACGACAGAATAGCAAGGCTGAGAAAGGTTGCAAGACCCTTTCTCAGACGAGAAGAACTTCCAGCCTAGACGTGGCTACGTCTCCTTGGTCACTTTTCATCTCTGGCCTGTCTAGTTCCCAACAGACGCCTCATGATTTGATCTCTCCAGTGGCGATTCAAGTCCAGGTGGAATCAGCCCTTTGACTCCCTGGACATCCTGATCTCCATGGGATCAGCGGAACAGACTGACCTCGAATGGTGGGTGTCAGACGAGAATCTACGAAAGGGAGTGGATTTTCTCGTCCTCCCCCAGATTTGATGCCGTTCTCAGACTCTTCAGAAAAAGTGGAGGCACACGTGCTGCACCACACGACCTCAGGCCTCTAGTCAGAGTCGAAGGAATATCTCCACATATATATCCTAGAGATAAAGGCTGTATTCCTGGCTCTTCAACAATTCCACCAGTTCCTGGCAGGCCACTCAGTGATAGTGATGAGCAACACCACAGTAGTGGCTTACATCAACAAGCAAGGACGTATTTTTTCGCAGCCCCTATCCCATCTAACAGTAGAGACACTTGAGATGGGCTGAGATTCACTCGATACCACTACTGTATCGGCACGCTTCATTCCAGGTAAAAGGAATGTGCTCGCCGACAACCTGAGGAGAGCATCTCAGATAATGAGTACTGAGTGTTCTTTGGATCATCTAGTAGTCAACAAAGTCCTGACTTTTTTGGGTTCTCCTACTGTGGATCTCTTTGCAAGGACCCTGAACTTCAGGCTCCCGTTGTACTGCTTCCCAGTCCCAGACCCCAAGGGTCTCTGGCAAGATGCATTCCAACAATTGTAGGACAACTTCGACGTCTACGCCTTTCCCCCCAGTCTGTCTGATGAGGAGGGTACACAACAAGGTCAGAACATCAGTCAATCTCTGAATGACTCTCATAGCTCTGCTATGGCATCATGCGGAATGGTTTGCGGACCTTCCACAACGCCAGACGGAGTCTCTAAAAGAACTTCCTCCACGACACGATCTACTCAGACAACCACATGACAACATCTTTCATAAAGCCGTAGCTTCGCTACAACTTCATGCCTGGAGACTATCCATTATCTCCTCACTCAGAGAGGATTTTCGCAACAAGTTGCGAGCAGGATGTCTGGATACCTGCGTAAATCATCAGCTGCTGTCTACCAGGCAAAGTGGAAAGTATTTTGTGGTTGGTATCTCGGTGCTATCATTCCAATAATAGCGGAGTTCCTCATGTATTTATGTGAAGAAATGCGCCTTTCAGTCCTGACGGTAAAAGGCTATTGCTCGCCTTAAGCCTCGCCTTTAGACTGAACGGAATGTACATCTCCTCGCTGGAACTTACTTTACTCATACGGAGTTACAAACTTACCTGCCCCCAATCTGAAGTGAGACCTCCCTCGTGGAACATGGTTCGAGTTCTCAGGTCTCTGAAGAGACCTCCCTTACGAACCTTACGCCAGGCAACAGATCACCACCTGACTTGGAAGACTGTGATCCTACGAGCTTTGGCTTCGGCCAAGTGAGTCTATGAACTTTATGGCCTCTCATACGACATCGCCCATTCAATGGTATGAGGAGAGGTGACGTTCAGCTTTGTCCCTGAGTTTGTTGCCAAGACTCAGAATCCAGGAGTGGAGGATCCCCGATTTGACTCCTTCCGGATTTCAAGTCTACGCCCCGTAACAGATGATCCTGGTTATCTCTTACTCTGCCCAGTGAGGAGTTTAAGACTGTACCTCAAAAGAACAGCCGCAGCCCGTCCCCGTGTGCCTGCAATCTTCGTCAGCACAGAGAACAACAAGAGGAGGGTCACCGAGAACACCATCTCTGCGTGGATTCGCAAGGTCATAGACCACGCCCTGAATCTGGACCCCCCTCCTTTACGTTGCTCCAGAACTCACGATGTCAGGGGCGTAGCTACTGTATGTCCCTGGCCCTCAAGAGAAACTTCTCAGTGATGCAGGTTTTACAGGCTGGGGTGTGGAAAGCGTAGGTTTGTATTCCAGTTACGGAACAAATGCCAATTGTTCCGTAACCGAAATACAAACCACGCTATTTACAAAGGGTATTACTTTTAGCGCAGCTGAAATGACGAGCCAATAGTTTTTAAACGAGGGTTAATTACCCCCGCGCTAGTTAGCGGGGGGTGGGGAAGGGTAGCTTGCTACCCCTCCCCCCTCCACACACCGGTGACTTGCTTCACTTCACTTTTGGCTCGGCGGTGATCAGACGTGTCTGCTCATCGCCTTCGTGACAGCCTTTAATTTTAAATATTTAACTTAGCCTGTGAATATATAATAGCTGCTGTCTCCGGCGGCTCGACAGAAAAACACAAAAACTCGCGAGCGATCGCTATGAAGGTTGCGGGTGTGCCCACCAGCGCCAACTATCGGCCAGATACCGCATATACATGTAAACAGCTCCAATTCTTCTCTGTCGGTCTGGTCGACAAGACGTACCAATCCTAAATGGGTTTTACTGCAAGACATGCTGAATAAGCTTGCCTCTCTTATGGAGAACTATTCTGCTGAAAAGGTTCACGATGATCCTCGCCGTTTAGCTGATCGAGATCCTGGCCGTCAGCCGCCCAAACGAGCCTTTGCTCGGCCTGTTGACGTTGGCGTTACAAAGTCATGTCAGTCACGTTTTGTAGAGCCTCACTCGATGCAGTCCCGTGTTGACTTTCAGCCGCATGTGGACGTTCAGCCGCTGCCGAATGCTCTTGTTGACATTCAGGACGTTCGCCAACCAGCGGAGTTGACTTGTTTTGACGCTGAGCGTCAAGCACCGCAGTCAAGAGTTGTTTTGACTGCTCAGTCTAGGCAGTCAAGGCAGTCTCGAGTTGACGTCGAGCGTCCTCCCGCTCCTGTTGTTGTTGACAGTCAGGCTGTTAAGCAGTTACATGACGTAGCGTCCTGGACTGCTACTGATGCTCCGGTGCGTGTGGACTCTGCTTGTCAAGCATTGCCACCAAGGCAGGTCTCGCCCTTGCTTGTAACTCAGCAGTTATCGGACGAAGCTCCTTCAGATGAGGACGTTGCTGATCCTCATCCTGATGATAATCCTTCAGATGTAGATGAACCTAAGACGGTTCCTCCTTCGATGGACTTTAAGAAGATCGTGTTGATTTTCAAGGATCTTTTTCCAGATCACTTTGTTGCTGTTGCTCCTCGTTCGCCTCCGTCCGAGTTTGCTCTAGGCTTACCTGCTTCCAAGCCAGCCTTTACTAAGCTAGTGCTTTCTCGCTCTTCCAAGAGGGCTTTACGTCTTCTAGGCGACTGGTTGGATACCAGGAGGAGTTTGGGGAAGACGGCTTTTGCCTTCCCTCCTTCTAAGCTTGCTTCCAGATCGAGCGTCTGGTATGACACGGGAGAAGTTCTCGGCTTGGGAGTCCCTGCCTCTGCCCAGGGTGACTTCTCAAGCCTCGTAGACTCTCCCCGTCGCCTGGCCATGAGACGCTCGAAGATTTGTTGGTCCTCCTCGGACCTTGACCATCTGCTTAAAGGCGTATACAGGGCCTTTGAAGTGTTTAACTTTCTTGACTGGTCTTTAGGAGCTTTAAGTAGGAAGATCTCGTCTGCCGACCAAGATGTTTCCTTACTTATCATGTCCTGTATGGATAAAGCCATCCGCGATGGCTCCAATGAGCTCCCCTCCACCTTTACGTCGGGAGTCTTAAAGAAGCGAGAAACCCTTTGCTCTTTCCTTTCGGCAGGAGTTACTCCCTGTCAGAGATCGGAACTGCTCTTTGCTCCCTTATCAGCGGCCTTGTTTCCGCAACAGCTGGTTAAGGATATAGCTGCTTCGCTTGTGCAGAAGGACACCCATGACCTGATGGCGTCCTCTGCTCGCAAAGGGGCTCCTTCTTCATCCTTTGCTGTGAGACCCAGGATCGAGACTCCTGCATCTAGATTTATCCCGCCCTTTCGTGGCAGAGCTCCCAGCAGGGGAAGCTCTCGTGCCGAGGGAAAGAGAGGTAAGAAGAGAGGAGCCAAGTCATCCCGTGGCAGAGTCTGACTGCCCACAGCCTCAGACAGCGGTAGGTGCCAGATTGAAGAGCTTCTGGCAGGCCTGGGAGAAGAGGGGTGCAGACCAAGAGTCTGTTCTGTTGCTCAGAGAGGGGTACAAAATACCGTTTGTACGCAAACCTCCTCTAGTAACAACTCCCATAGACCTCTCTCCCAGGTACCGAGAGGAGTCAAAGAGACAAGCCCTAAATCAAGAAGTGTCTCTGTTGCTAGAGAAGGGAGCGGTGGTGAAAGTCTCGGACCTTCAATCACCGGGGTTTTACAACCGTCTCTTCCTAGTCCCAAAGCATACAGGAGGTTGGAGACCGGTGCTAGACGTCAGTGCGCTCAACGTTTTTGTTACAAAAACAAAATTCACCATGGAGACCACGAAGTCCGTCTTAGCAGCGGTCAGAGAGGGAGACTGGATGGTCTCTCTCGACCTACGAGATGCGTACTTCCACATTCCTATACACCCGGATTCCCAACTGTTTCTGAGGTTTGTTTACAGGAATGTGGTATACCAGTTTCGAGCCCTGTGCTTTGGCCTCAGTCCTGCTCCTCTCGTGTTTACGAGGCTCATGAGGAATGTGGCAAAATTCCTCCATCTATCGGGAATCCGAGCCTCCCTGTACTTGGACGACTGGCTTCTCAGAGCATCGTCCAGTCATCGCTGTCTGCAGGATCTACATTGGACGTTGGGTCTGGCCAAGGAGTTGGGACTTTTGGTCAACCTAGAAAAGTCCCAACTGATCCCATCCCAGACTATTCTATATTTGGGGATGGAGATTCGCAGTCCAGTTTTTCGGGCTTTTCCGTCTGCCACCCGAATAGAACAAGCCCTGCTCAAAGTCCAACTAATGCTGAAAAGAGAACGTTGTTCAGTCAGGAGTTGGATGAGTCTCGTAGGGACTCTCTCATCCCTGGAGCAGTTTGTCTCGCTAGGGAGACTATACCTTCGGCCTCTCCAGTTCCATCTAGCCTCTCACTGGAACAAGGACAAGACGTTAAAGACGGTATCAATCCCAGTCTCCGAACCAGTAAAGGCATGCCTGAAATGGTGGGACAGCAATATCAGTCTGAGAGAGGGACTATCCTTAGCAGTCAAGAACCCAAACCACGTGTTGTTCTCAGACGCGTCGGATTTGGGTTGGGGTGCGACCCTGGACGGTCGGGAATGCTCGGGTCTGTGGACCTCAAGTCAGAAGAGCATGCACATCAACGGCAAGGAGCTATTAGCAGTCCACTTGGCCTTGATGAAATTCGAAAGCTTTCTTCGAAACAAAGTGGTAGAGGTCAACTCAGACAACACCACAGCTTTGGCGTACATCTCCAAGCAAGGAGGCACACACTCCCTCACGCTGTACGAGATCGCAAGGGACCTTCTCATATGGTCAAGAAATCGAGGCATCTCCCTGTTGACGAGATTCATCCAGGGGGACTTGAACGTCTTGGCAGACTGTCTCAGTCGGAGGGGTCAGGTGATACCCACGGAATGGACCCTCCACAAGGACGTGTGCAAGAGTCTTTGGGCGACTTGGGGTCAACCCACCATAGACCTCTTTGCCACCTCGTTGACCAAAAGGTTACCAATCTATTGCTCACCAGTCCCAGATCCAGAGGCGATCCACATAGACGCGTTTCTACTGGATTGGTCTCATCTGGACTTATATGCATTCCCACCATTCAAGATAGTCAACAAGGTACTGCAGAAGTTCGCCTCGCACGAAGGGACAAGGTTGACGTTGGTTGCTCCCCTCTGGCCCGCGAGAGAGTGGTTCACCGAGGTACTTCAATGGCTGGTAGACATTCCAAGAAGTCTTCCTCTAAGGGTAGATCTCTTACGTCAGCCCCACGTAAAGAATGTTCATCAAAGCCTCCCCGCTCTTCGTCTGACTGCCTTCAGACTATCGAGAGACTCTCAAGAGCTCGAGGCTTTTCGAAGGAGGCAGCCAGTGTGATTGCGAGAGCTAGGAGAGCTTCTACCATCAGAGTATACCAGTCGAAGTGGGAAGTCTTTCGAGACTGGTGCAAGACAGCATCTGTGTCCTCTTCCAGTACCTCTGTAGCCCAAATCGCAGATTTTCTTTTACATCTGAGAAATGTTCGCTCCCTCTCAGCTCCCACGATTAAGGGCTACAGGAGCATGTTGGCTTCGGTCTTTCGTCATAGAGGCTTAGATCTTTCCAACAATAAAGATCTCCAAGATCTCCTTAAGTCTTTCGAGACCTCTAAGGAACGTCGTTTGGCAACTCCTGGATGGAACTTAGACGTGGTCCTAAGGTTCCTCATGTCAGACAGGTTTGAGCCATTACATTCAGCCTCCCTGAAGGATCTCACCCTCAAGACGCTTTTCCTAGTGTGCTTGGCTTTGGCTAAAAGGGTCAGTGAAATTCATGCCTTCAGTAAGAACATCGGCTTTTCTACAGAAAAAGCCACATGTTCACTTCAACTTGGTTTCCTGGCCAAAAATGAACTGCCTTCTCGTCCTTGGCCTAAGTCCTTTGATATACCTTGCCTGTCAGAGATCGTAGGCGACGAACTTGAAAGAGTGCTGTGTCCAGTTAGAGCTCTTAAGTTCTACTTAGCTCGTACTAAGTCCTTACGAGGTGGATCTGAGGCATTATGGTGCTCAGTTAAGAAACCATCATTGCTGATGTCAAAGAATGCTTTGTCATATTTTATCAGATTTTTAATACGAGAGGCTCATTCTCACTTGAATGAAAAAGACCGATGCTTGCTTAAGGTTAAGACGCACGAAGTAAGAGCTATAGCAACTTCCGTGGCCTTTAAGCAAAATAGATCTCTGCAAAGTATTATGGACGCGACCTTTTGGAGAAGCAAGTCGGTATTCGCGTCATTTTACTTAAAAGATGTCCAGACTCTTTACGAGGACTGCTACACACTGGGTCCATTCGTTGCAGCGAGTGCAGTAGTGGGTGAGGGTTCTACCACTACATTCCCTTAATTCCAATATCCCTTTAATCTGTCTCTTGAAATGTTTTTAATCTTGTTTTTGGGTTGTACGGAAGGCTAAGAAGCCTTTCGCATCCTGGTTGATTAGGCGGGTGGTCAAATGTCATTTCTTGAGAGCGCCCAGATTAGGGGTTTGATGAGGTCCTGTTGTATGGGTTGCAGCCCTTGATACTTCAGCTCCTGGGAGTCTTTCAGCATCCTAAGAGGATCGCTGGGCTTCGTGAGGAAGACAGACTAACAAGGCAGAGTAATCGTCTAAGTCAACTTCCTTACCAGGTACCTATATATATTTGGGTTTTGTTATGATATAACTGTCAAAAACTCTAAGCATGTACGCTGTAAACTTTATTAATTCTGGTCTCTACCCACCACCATGGGTGTGAATCAGCTATTATATATTCACCGGCTAAGTTAAATATTTAAAAATGATATTTTAATTATAAAATAAATTTTTGAATATACTTACCCGGTGAATATATAAATTAAAGGCCCCCCCTTCCTCCCCGATAGAGAACCAGCGGGATGAGAAGAATTGGAGCTGTTTACATGTATATGCGGTATCTGGCCGATAGTTGGCGCTGGTGGGCACACCCGCAACCTTCATAGCGATCGCTCGCGAGTTTTTTTTGTTTTTCTGTCGAGCCGCCGGAGACAGCAGCTATTATATATTCACCGGGTAAGTATATTCAAAAATTTATTTTATAATTAAAATATCATTTTTCTGCTTTTTCTTTTCAGCGTGTGTTGGTTGGAAGTTGACCTTCAGTTTTTTTTTTTTTTAAATTTTTCTTTACTATGCGTACATGCCCTGGAGTTGCCGGCCGTCCTTGTGGGACTTTCATGTCGGACGTTAATACGGATCCACACACCCTCTGCCCTCAATGTCGAGGCCGACGGTGTGACCAGGATAACATGTGCCGTGAGTGCAGGGAGTGGTCTGCCTCCCAGTGGGAGAGGTTTGGCCGTCGGCGTAAGAAGAAGTCCAAGAGAGACCGTTCTCCTCCGGGGTTAGCCTTGAAGGAGGAAGGTTCTCGGGACTCTTCTTCCGCCGCCCAAACCTCCTCCGAAGCTCCCCCTCGGCCGCCTCCTAAGGAGAGTCGTCCGAGTGGGAGCGCAGGCCCTTGTTCTGTTTCCCTACCTTCGGTGGGGGGAGAGGGCGTCGCCTCCCATAGCGAGGCGGTTCCCCTCCTCCTCCGGGGGAGGTTATTGATAATGATAATGCCTTATCCAGTGATGATCTTTTACAGATTTGGTCGTCCCTGGGGCTTAAGGGCTTGCCCTCCAGGGTCGCTCTTATTGACCTTGTCTCGTTGGGGGCCGCTGTTAAGCAGTCGCCGGTGGTAGCAGAGGTAGACCCTCTGTCTATTGTCGACGTCGTGGTGACAGAGGCCTCCGACGTGGCTGGGCCTTCCGCCGCAGGTGCTGTTGCTGGTGATGGTGCTCAAGGCTCTCCTCCTCCTTCCGTACATCCTTCGAAGGGGGAAGTGAATCCTTCGGTCTCGACTGCTGCTCAGCTTCCTTCTGAGGGAAGTGTTTTGACGGAGACTCCCCTTCGGAGGACCGATGGTCCCGACGATCTCCCCCGAGGCCGCCTCCGCCGTAAGGTTCACCGCCCTCTACGCCACAAGGGCCTCCCTTCCCCTTACAGGGGGACTAAGAGACGCCTTTTTGGGTCTTCGTCCTCCGGGGGGGACTCTCCTCGTCAGCCTCAACCTACTGCTCCGCCCTCCTTGAACCTCTCTGCAGTCCGCTCACCATCTCCTGCCGGATCTTCGCCTTCTGGAGAACTCGTCACCCGACGGGCAACGGTCCCTTCGGGGCTAAGGGATTCTTCCCTTACGCGAGCAGTGCTAGCGTACAAGCGCTCTCCTGCTCGCCAGCGCTCTCCTGCTCGCCAGCGCTCACCTGTTCGCCAGCGATCTCCTGCTCGTCGACAATCTCCTGCTCGCCAAGACTCTCCTACTCGCCAAGACTCTCCTGCTCGCCGACGCTCACCTGCTCGTCGGCTCTCTCCTGATGTTCGCCCCCCTTGCCAGCGCTCTCCTGCTCGTCAGCTCTCTTCCGAGCGTCAGCGCTCATTTGAGGACCATCGCCCTGCGGTCTCTGACCACCCTTTAGTTCCTGCTGAACTCCCTGCTCACCATCTGCCTGGTCCTGTGGCTACGCAACATCGTGCTGCTCGTGTGTCAGAAACACATGTTCGCCAACGCGCCAGCGATCTTCCCGTTCCTGCTCGTGAACGCGCCGCACCACCTGTCCTCTCACAGGACACTTGTCGACCTTCTGCTCGCCAGCGATCACCAGCTCGCCAGCGATTACCTACGCGCCAGCGATTACCTCCTCGCCAGCGTTCACCTGCTTGCCAGCGCGCACAGGCGATCTTAGTATCGCCTATTCAACAGCGACAACTAGCGCGCCGACATTCGCCAACGCTCCTGAAGGAACATGGTTCGCCAGCTTCTAGCTCGCCATCGCGCGATCGCCCGCCTGCACATGCCGCTCGCCATCGCTCGCCATTGCACGATCGCCCTCCTGCGCATGCTGCTCGCCATCGCACGATCGCCCTCCTGCGCATGCTGCTCGCCATCGCACGACCCTGCACGATCGCCCGCTTACGCATGCTGCTCCTCATCGCACAACCCTGAACAATCGCCCTCCTGCGGATGCTGATCACCATCGCACCCTATCACGCGATCATTCTCCTGCGCATGCTGCTCGCCATCGCACGACCCTGAACAATCGCCCGCTTACCCATGCTGCTCCTCATCGCACAACCCTGAACGATCGCCCTCCTGCGGATGCTGATCACCATCGCACCCTATCACGCGATCATTCACCTGCGCATGCTGCTCGCCATCGCTTACCATTACGCGGTCATTCACCTGCGCATGCTGCTCACCATCGCACACCAGTGCGTCGACATTCCACATCGCACCATCGCCAACTTGAGCGACTGCACTCACCAGCTCGTCATCGATCGCCTGTGGATCTACATCGCCAGCGATCTTCCTCACCTACGCGGCAGCACGATCCCTCGCCGTCGCGCCAACGCTTGCGTTCGTCGCCTCGGACACGTGTTCATTTACCTGCCCACCCTCGCGCCCACTCGCCTGCGCGCCCGCGCGACCACTCGCCTGCGCGCCCGCGCGATCATCCACCTGCGCGCCCGCGCGATCGCTCGCCCGCGCTCCCGCGCGACCATTCGCCTTCGTGCGACCATTCGCCCTCGCGCGACCATCGTACGTGGCGAATTCCACAGCAGGTGGTAGCAGCAGGGACGCGTGCTCCTAGACGGCACTCGGGATCACCTCCATCCAAGCACAGGTTGGTAGTGCAGGACGAAGACAGGTCAGTACAGCATTCTTCCCCACCTTCTTTTCAGGCAGGTACCGTCGTGTCCACTCCAAAGGATCGCCCGATCCCTTTCTTTTTAGCGAGGATTTCGGACTCTGTGTCCTTGGAGCAGCAGACTTGGTTTGGTCCGCTGGCACGGGCGTTAGTGAGGGTTATGAAACCAGCACTCGACGGCCAGGGTAACAAACCAGCGGCTGTCTCTCCTACGCTGAAGAGAATGAGAGGAGTGGACTTCGTGGTGACTTCCCCTAGGGCGAAGTTGGTTCCCAAGAGGTCGGTCTCGAAGGTCCCTTCTCCTGCACGAGTACTCTCTCCTTCTCCCGTGGACGAGGCCTTTCCGTCCTCAGGTGAGTCCAGTGGGGCGGTAGTCTTCCCCTCGGCACCAGGGGGGGAGACTTCGCTTCAGGCAGGAGAATCGTCTCGTGAGAAAGGGGTCCCTCGAACCTCGTTGTTGGGATCCTGTATCCCTCCCAGGAGGGAACCCAAGGATTCCAAGACCGTCCCTAAATCCTCTGCAAGGATTCATTAGGAACCCACGACTACCCAGGGGAATGTCCACGTATCACTCAGGAAGAGATTCCTGGGGCAGGAGACTTAGCTGCCAGCCCGCAGGGAGGAGAACAGCAAGAGTCCGAACATGCCTTCTGGCAGGTCCTAAGCCTGATAAGGACACTTAACAGACTTACGGATCCAGTCATCGCCCCCCGTGAAGGCAAAGACACGATTCTGGATGAAGTGTTTGACGTTCGGAAGGCCCCTAAGACCAGTGCAGCTCTGCCCTGGTCTCGGGGGCTGAAGAGTGCCAGAGCTAGGGCCAACGCTCAGCTCGCACCTCTTGCCTCCTCCAGTCGTTCCACTGCCGGGAACAAGCTTATCCCTCCTCCTCGCCTTCAGAAGAGGAGGTATTTCGAGATCCTGGGTGAGCACAACCTCACTCTTCCTCTCCATCACTCTGTGGAGGAGCTGGCGAAGGGAGTTCCCCTGGAGAAACTCTCTGCCCAGCAGGTGTCGTTCTCGGCGGCAGAGATCCTTAACCACGAGAAGGTCGCTAAGTGTGCCATGCAGGCCACTTCGTGGCTGGACTTCTGGCTAGGATCTCTGGGCATCCTATTGCGATCGGAGGACTTGTCCAAGGAGACCAATAGGAAGGCCCTAGAGACCTTCTTGCTCTCGGGCACCCGCTCCATCGAGTTTTTGGCGCACCAGGTTACCACCCTGTGGGCCAACTCGGTGTTGAAGCGTCGCGATGCTGTGTCCGAGAGATTCCATCCGAAGGTCCCCGCCGTAGATGTGTGTAGGCTCCGACATGCTTCCCTTCTGGGGGAGAGCCTGTTTGAGCCTCAAGACTTGGAGCGAACGGCTGAGAGGTGGAGGAAATCCAGCACGGACTCCCTCCTCCACAGGGCCCTTACAACTCGGCCCTATAAGCCTCCAGCCCCGCCACAACAGCAGCAACAGCCTCGTAAGGCTCCCAAACAGGCACCGGGAGCTAAGAAAGTGGTGTCTAAGCCCCAGCCCTTTCCAGCCAAGGTCAAGAGGGGCGGTAAGTCCTCCAGGGGAGGCAAGACTCCTAGGGGTGGCGGCCGCGGCCGCAAGCCCTAGGGGTGGCAGTCCCCCTGCGTGTCCACCTGTGGGGGGATGCCTTCAGCGTTGCGTCCGCAGGTGGCAGCAACACGGGGCCGATGCTTGGACGATCTCAGTGATTGGCCAAGGTTATCGCGTCCCGTTCACGTCATCTCAACCTCCCCTGACAGCGAATCCAGTGTCGTTGAGCTCCTATGCCATGGGATCGGCAAAGGGGCTGGCCCTTCAGGCCGAAGTCGAGACCATGTTCGAGAAGGGTGCTCTCCAGGAGGTCGTGGACAGCTCCCCAGGCTTCTTCAGTCGACTCTTTCTTGTAAAGAAGGCTACTGGAGGCTGGAGACCCGTCATCGATCTCTCAGCTCTGAACAGGTTTCTCAAACAAACCCGGTTCAGCATGGAGACAGCAGACACGGTCAGACTTGCGGTGAGACCACAAGACTTCATGTGTACACTGGATCTAAAGGACGCGTACTTCCAGATCCCAATCCATCCGTCTTCCAGGAAGTACCTGAGATTCTGCCTAGACGACAAGATCTACCAGTTCAAGGTGCTGTGTTTCGGTCTCTCCACAGCTCCTCAGGTGTTCACCAGAGTGTTCACTCTGATTTCATCTTGGGCGCACAGGAACGGCATTCGTCTCCTTCGTTATCTGGACGATTGGCTGATCCTAGCAGACTCGGAGTCGACCCTTCTTCGGCACCGAGACAGGCTTCTGGATCTTTGCCAGGATCTGGGGATCGTGGTAAACCTCGAGAAGTCCTCTCTGCAGCCGTCCCAACGACTGGTTTATCTAGGCATGCTAATAGACACCAATCTCCACAAAGCCTTTCCATCAGACGACCGGATAGCAAGGCTGAGGAGGGTGGCGGAGCCTTTCCTCAGGCGAAAAGAACTCCCCGCCCAATCGTGGTTGCGTCTCTTAGGCCACCTATCCTCCCTGGCCCGTCTGGTTCCAAACAGCCGCCTCAGGATGAGATCCCTTCAATGGCGGCTCAAGTCCCGGTGGAATCAAGGATCCGATTCCCCGGACATTCTGATCCCAATGGGGTCTCTGGAACAGACGGACTTGCGGTGGGGGCTGGCCGACGAGAACCTGTGGAAGGGAGTGAGTCTTCTCGTCCTCCCCCCGGAATTGACTCTGTTTTCGGACGCGTCAAAAGAAGGGTGGGGGGCGCACGTTCTGAACCAGAGGGCCTCAGGCCTTTGGTCAGAATCAGAAAAGTGCCTACACATCAACCTGCTAGAATTGAAAGCCGTCTTTCCGGCTCTTCAGCAGTTCCAACGGTCCCTGGCGGGTCACTCTGTGGTGATGATGAGCGGCAACACCACGGTAGTGGCTTATATCAACAAGCAGGGAGGCACTTTTTCGCAACAGCGATCCCATCTTGCAGTAGAGACTCTGAGGTGGACCGAAACCCACTCGATAACACTATCAGCTCGCTTCATTCCTGGCAAGAGGAATGTGCTCGCCGACAGTCTGAGCAGAGCTTCGCAGATAGTGAGTACCGAGTGGTCTTTGGATCCTCAGATAGCCAACAAAGTCCTGACTTTGTGGGGTTCCCCGACGGTGGACTTGTTCGCGACAGCCTTGAACTTCAAGCTGCCCTTGTACTGCTCACCAGTCCCGGACCCCAAGGCACTCTGGCAAGATGCTTTCTGGCAAGATGCTTTCCAGCAACGGTGGGACAACATCGACGTGTACGCCTTCCCACCATTCTGTCTGATGAGAAGGGTGCTCAACAGGACCAGACTATCGGTCAACTGTTCCATGACTCTAGTAGCTCCGCTATGGCATCACGCGGAATGGTTTCCGGACCTTCTGCAACTCCTGACGGAACTCCCAAGGGAGCTTCCTCCACGACACGAGCTTCTCAGACAACCCCACTCCGGTGTCCCTCACAGGGCCGTAGCCTCGCTTCGGCTTCACGCCTGGAGACTATCCAGCGTCTCCTCGCGGAGAGAGGCTTTTCGCAACAGGTTGCGGAGAGAATGTCTTGGCACCTGCGAAGGTCCTCTGAGGGAGTCTACCAAGCAAAGTGGAGAGTCTTTTGTGGTTGGTGTCGTGGAAGGGGTATCTCTCCACTCGATGCCACTATTCCAGCAATAGCGGACTTCCTCGTGTAGCTGCGAGAAGAAATGCGCCTTTCTGTCTCGGCGGTGAAAGGCTATCGCTCAGCCTTAAGCTTGGCCTTCAGATTGAAGGGCGTGGATATTTCTTCGTCGCTAGAACTTTCTTTACTCATACGTAGCTATGAGCTTACCTGCCCCCAGTCGGAAGTGAGACCCCCTCCTTGGAACGTGGTTCGAGTCCTCAGGTCTCTCAAGAGACCTCCCTTTGAGCCATTACGCCAGGCCTCCGATCGCCACCTGTCTTGGAAGACGGCTTTCCTACTCGCCTTGGCCTCGGCCAAGCGAGTTAGTGAACTTCATGGTCTCTCGTACGACATCGCCCATTCAAGGGGATGGGGGGAGGTAACGTTCAGGTTCGTCCCTGAGTTTGTGGCCAAGACTCAGAATCCTGGAGTGCCGGATCCTCGGTTCGACTCTTTCAGGATCGCGAGTCTCCGTTCTGTAACAAACGACCCAGACCAGCTGCTACTATGCCCAGTGAGGTGTCTGAGGTACTACTTGAAGAGAACGGCTGCAGTCCGTCCTCATGTGCGAGCTTTGTTTGTGAGCACAGGCAGGACAAAGAGGAGGGTCACCAGGAACACCATCTCAGCTTGGATTCGTAGGGTTATCCACCATGCCCTGAATCCTGACCCTCCTCCGTCACGTCGCCCTCGGGCCCACGATGTCAGGGGTATTGCTACATCCCTGGCCTTCAAGAGAAACTTCTCTGTGACGCAGGTACTTCAGGCTGGGGTCTGGAAGCGTCAAACGACCTTCACAGCCCACTACCTGCAAGACGTGACCCACAGGAGCCTCGATACGTTCTCTATCGGCCCTGTGGTGGCTGCACAACAGCTGGTCTAACCTCAGGCTCCTTTTTGGACAAGTAGCAGTAGGTTGAGGGCGTTGTTACCCGGTCTTAGTCTGTGTGAATGAAAGAGTATGTCTGACCCTTACTTCTTTCTTCATTCTCCCCTCTCTTGGGGAAGCAGCATCCTGGTCCTCGCATAGCTGACCTCGACCTCTGCAGGTAACCCATGCTTCTTTGTGCTCCTAGTATTAAGCTTAATACTGTTGCGTCTCCCATACCCTGTCGAGGTGGTATGGGGAACGTCCTATCCTAGAATTCCTATCTGAAGGTCTCAAGGTCAACTTCATAGGACGAGTCACACTCTCCTCCTCACACTGCTTATGTTGGCCACTCGTTCCTAGCGATGCTAGGAACCTGTGAGGTACAGGGGCTCCCTCTCTCTAGTGCTGCTCACTGAGGGATCGAGCCCCCGGGCAAGCCAAAGTCAGTAAGGCTGGGGACTTTCCACCCTTCCTAAGGGGTAAGTCACCCTTTGTAAATAGCGTGGTTTGTATTTCGGTTACGGAGCAAATGACAAATTCGAAGATAATTTGTATTTTTCCTAACCATACAAACCTTAGCTATTTACACATATGTGCCCGCCATCCCTGACCCCCAAGTCAAGTCCTACCTCTAAGTGAAGTGAAGCAAGTCACCGGTGTGTGGAGGGGGGAGGGGTAGCAAGCTACCCTTCCCCACCCCCCGCTAACTAGCGCGGGGGTAATTAACCCTCGTTTAAAAACTATTGGCTCGTCATTTCAGCTGCGCTAAAAGTAATACCCTTTGTAAATAGCTAAGGTTTGTATGGTTAGGAAAAATACAAATTATCTTTGAATTTGTCATATTTGTAGATAATTTATATTTTTCCTAATGATACAAATGTTTACTTACAAAATTACCCACCAGCCCTATCCCCCTTGAAGTCCTACCTCCAACCAAAATGAGCTAAATCACTGGTGTGTGAGCAGAGCGGTAGCAAGCTACCCCTCCACCGCCGCTAACTAACAGAATGAGCAGTTAAGCCTCGCTAAAATTTTAATGGCTCATCATTTCAGCTTCGCCGAAAGTAATACCCGTAATAAATAGCTAAAGGGTTGTATTGTTAGGAAAAATACAAATTATCTACTAATTTGTCATTTTACATGGTTAAAAGTTGAATGAATCTTTTTGACTAGCTTATATGGATTTTGCATGAATTGCTATTTGGTCTTCATTTATTCACAATTTAGTGGACTGTCTTATTGGTTTTTAGATTTCTACTTTTCCTATTTACTGTAGTTCTCTTCAGAAGAGAGTAACTGCTCTCTGCTCCTTCTCATCCCAACCCAAAATCATGTGGCAGTTATTTAAGGAAACATTTACCATGGGGAATTTTCTGTCATTGGAATGAAAAGAAATTTATCCACAGTTGGTTATAAGATTATAGTTCTCATGTTGAATAGTAGGGTGATGTATATTTGTTATTTGCACGTTAAATAGAATATGCTGAATCATGCTAGTATGGAATTAGCTCCCTTGAAAAGACTCTTTATATACCAAATTAAATTTTGTTTGAGCTGAGTCTTTTACATAAATTCTGTTGATTTCTCTCAGTTTGCTTCTAAAAATTATGACGATTAAAGTTATTCCTCCAAAACCAAATAATCCTTTATCTCAGATTGCATTTCATTTCGTATAAGTATAAAATATCTCTCATTATTATGTGATTTTTTTGTTTGTATCAATTTGCATTATCTTACATGTGCAACCCTATTTTATGGTATTTGTACAAGTAACTGGAGTATTTTTATCTTATTTTCAGTCCTCATCTTGCACAAGTATTTACTGTCCAGGTTCTCGCCAAAGGTGCTCTTACTGGAGATTGTAAACCAATTATTGTATTTAAAAAATATGAAAATAAAATAAAAGCTATAGCCTCAAATGCATTTTCCGCCGAGAAAGCCATCATAAATAAGGGTAAGTGACATTGTTTTTCTGCTGTTTCATAAATAAGATGCCAAATTTTCTTACAAAGTCAATTTTGTACAGTTTTAGATAGATTCTAGTCATCTCTAGTTATAAGGTATGATTTTATAATTTGCTCTGGCACTATAAACAAACCCTTTCACTGTTTTGTTTAAAGTGCAGATATATTTCGGCAATCGCTGGAACTAGCCGTAAGACTATTAAGCGAGATATAACTACCCACTGCAAGTTAGCGGGGGATGGGCGGGAGCGGGATTAGACCTACCACCCCGCTCACACTGGCACTAGTAATAATATGACACTTTTCATTTTGGCTTGGAAGAGAAGAGACGTCGTTCTCTCCCACAAACTGACAATAAATAACTGGTCTAAAGCTTAAAACTTTACCTTCCTCTTTTTCAGGTGTGCTTGACATGAGGATTGACTATGCGGGTTTGTCCTGGTATAGAAGGGGGCTGTTGCAGCATCTTCATGTCAGCGGTGGAGAGCGATCCTCACAGCCTTTTTCCTGCTCGCAAGCGTCTCCTTGCGCCGAGTATAGGGAGTGGCTGCCCTCCCATTCGCAGCGATATAGTAGGTGGCTGAAGAAGAAGTCTTCTCCGTAAGAGTCATCCCTGAAGGCTAAGAAACCTCTCCGTCTGACTGTCACCTCGTTCCTGCCATTCTGACTGCTCGATCATGCTCCTCTGGAGGTCAGTCAAGTACGAATGGTGGCCCTTTGACCCTGGGACAATCTTGTGGTTTTGGAGTCTTTGTTGCTTCCCCTAGAAAAACATTGTCAACTTCGGCCATAGAGGAATCTCTCTCTTGAGTTCCTGCATCTGGGGACACAGTGGGAGCGCATAAATGCTTCCCCAGGGGTTGCTTTTAATCCTCCCCCGAGACTCTGGAGGTTGTGTACTGGAAGCGTCTTGTGTCTCTGGATGTAGTGACCTTGGCATCTGCTCTCGTACCTTACGTTTGGCCTTCTTTGGCACACAAAAGTGAGCAGATGCAGATGAGTACCCCTGGGGATACTCTTTTGGGGATCCCTCTGGGGTGGACCCAGGAACAAACTTCGACAATATTCTCTTGACAACTCATGGTGCCGACCTGTTTGGGCTTGCCCAGATCTCCGAAGGAAATCAGAATGAGCTGCCTGGTGAACCTACTTCAGGTGTTGGGCTACCTTCCCATTTATGGGAGAGTCACCTTCACCAGCTGTGGTATGGCAGCCCTCCCGTTCCCAGCATCAGATGTCGGACGACCTTCCCATTAATGGGAAATATGACCTTTGCCTGAGTGGTCGCCCCCTTGAAGCTTCCGCAAGCATGTGCTAGACCTATCTATGCCTCGCTCTATCTCTTCAGAGTGCAGCTTTTCGGAGCTAGATGACAATGGGGTTAGGTGGCTTCTCACAACCCCCCACCCCTTACCATTACAGCTACCTCAAGATTCTTACTGCTTTGCAGGGTTAAGTTTTATGAAATTTGCACCCAGGATTTCAACCTCTCATGAGAGAGAACCTGCTGTTTTGTCTGACTACAACAACCACCTAACCTTACTCGCCCTCTGGCTCTTCAAGAGAAAGGACATGCTGAAATGTTTTTCTCCAGAGAGCTGTAGTTTGGAGGGACACAGATCCTAGTTAAGGGACGCGTCCTACAAGCTGTTAAACACCCAACCACCTAGTGAGGTGTGCGGGCGACCTCTTCTGCCTGATGAAGGTCTGTGTGCTTTGCATACTACTCTATAGTGGTTTGCAGACTGTGGTCTGACATAGCACGCAGACTTCCTATTGTCAGAATGTGGACCACACACTAACTGCGCACCACACAAAAAATACGGTGGAATGCCAAGAGATCTGGGCAAAAGGTAAAAAGGTAAAGAATCAAGAAAGAAATGGGCACTGGTCACTATCCCTTGATTTTATACGGGGCAAGGGGACCCAGCAAGAACCTTAGACCTTCCCTAATATTTTATCTTAAGTATACCATCTCACTTCCAACTGTAATATGTACAGAGTTCTTCAGAACACTGGAATAGCTCATTCTATTAGGTAGGATTTTTTTAATTTAATACTAAATTACATGAAGAAAAATTAAGGGCAGAGAGGGGTGGACACTTTATGAGAGGAAATGCATATTACTGTTTATGAAAATAAGAAAAATTATTTCAAAAGGAAAAAAGGTTCACTGATTAAAGAGAAAAAGAAACTTTGATCTACAATATTGAATAAGACTTGAACTGCAATTACTAGATTAGAAAAATTGATTTGAGTAAGACACACATTGGAATTACTAGATTAGAAAAATTTATTCGAGTAAAACACACATTGGGCACTCTCATATCAATACAACATTACCCAATCTCCTCTAAATACAGATTGGTTCAGCAAATTAATTCAAATCTCATACAACTAATTTTCAACTTTCATTGATACTTCCTTAGACTATAACATTAACAGCCAATGCCTAATGGTAGTGATTACCTTGGTGATGCTTTGTAACTACTGTACAATGCAATTAAGTTTGTGATGCAGATTTTCTAACAGTTAATGTCAGAACATAGTCTTTTCGGTCAAGTTCAACATCAGTACACTTCCAAACTTGTGACCTAAGAACACTTCAAGGCTAAAGGAGAATCATGCAACATTGTGGTTCATTATCTGTATAAAGAGTCAGCAGGGTCTGGACATTGACTACACTTGAAGTTTAACTGCCACTGAAACTTTTTTCTGTCACTTGTGGCCCCTTGTTTCTGGGGACTAGTATGTGAAATGTTATTCAAAGAAACATTGTGTCCATAGGAGAAAAGGTAATAATCTTATGATGGGAAAACATCTATTAGTGATAAGTATAAAACACAAAGGACTACCTGTCCTCTTTTCTCACTGAAACACTCAGGGGTCTCTAGATTGCTCCTTTCCCAAGGATTTTGGAGATACATGGAGGCCGCTAACAGTGACGGGTTCTCTGTCTTTTGTTTATTTTACTAGCTATAGTGGAACCTGTTGCCTGCTGGGTTTAGGGTGCCGTTACTCTGTAAAACAAAGGAACCATGAAGCAATTAACCCTTTTACCCCCGGGGTATTTGGAAATTTCCAACCCTTAACCCCCAAGGGGTTATTTTTTTCCCAGCACATTTTGCAGTATATTTTTTTTTAAATTGCTCTAACAGCCTTAATTTTTGTCATAGAGAGGTCAGGTTGGTCTCATTCTCTTGGAAAATGCCTGAATTTTCTCAAAAAATTATCGAAAAATATGAAAAAAAAATTTTTATAGCATTTTTTCGCAAGGACGTACCGGTACGTCCATGGGGGTAAAGGGATGGCTTTTGTGAAACGTACCAGTACGTCCTTTGGGGGTAAAAGGGTTAAGATGGGGAAGAGCATTAGGAGGAAAATAAAAACAAAATATATGAAAAAATTGAAATCAAATTTGAAATAATTTGCATTTTTCCTAACTATACTTGAGTGTTTTCATTTTTTTTTTCCACAACGCATCATGCTCACTTCAGTGAATGTGCCATCCCTCACTCAATAGCCTTGTCTTTGCCCGTGCCACAGGTGAACACTGCCTTACAGCACTATACGCAGGAAGCTAGCTTACCTCCTCGTAGGGTCTACACTTTGCACGCTCCACAGATGAGAGCTACCTCGCAAGTGCACTCCCCAGCACGCTCTACTTGCAGCTGGCAAAACAACAGGAACAGGTGGATCCTTCCTTACCTGTACATACTTTACAGTAACAGGTGTGCGCTCTTTCATTCCCCTTGTCATCAAGAGGGCTAGTGGTAGCACTCTCTGGGTAATGCTACTTTGGCAGCACTCACTATTCCAGCTTCCCACTCTGCTTTAGTAGGTAGCAAAAGCGCGAATGCGCATAAACAAGCTGGTCATATTCTCCTTCCTAGGGAAGCAGAGCATTAAGAGGAGCATGGCAGTTTGTCCAGTAGTGCTCTACCTTTCCTAGGCACATCATCTAATCCTAGGAAGCACTCCAGGGCTGCACCTTTGAGTGTCACCACCTTCTCGAAAGATGCATCAGGGTTTGCCGACCTGGTGCAAACAGTACGGCCGGTTGTCTCAGGAATGACCCACGATCCTCTTGTCGTACCCCCTCCAGGTACTCCTTCCATCTCACTGAAGGTTTTAAGTTCCTCGGGAGGAGTAGCCCTCCTTTTGATCCAAGGAATAGCAGTTCCGCTATGCAAAATCCCTCTCAGGCTGTGCCTCGCCCTCTGTTGCCTCAGCGGTCCTTTAAGTACCAGCAATACCCAAGTACTGTACCATGGCTTCCACCGGTTGGGATCCTAAGTGGGAATTGCTAGGCATTATTCCCATCAAGCCACAGATGAGGAAGCGGGGTCAGCAAGCACCCTTTTCTTCAGGGGATTTGTTGCGCCCTAGGACTAGTAGAGGTTTGAGATCTCCCAGGGAGGTCTCTTTCACAGACAAATATAGGCTTGCTTCTATAGATCTGGACTGTCGGGATCAGGCCACCACATGGCCAGAAGTTCCAGCTTCATCCTCCCTCTCCCTCTGGAAGTGTTAGACCGAAGGAATCAGAGAGGAAGGAGAGTTCTTCCCTTCTAGTGTACTTTAACATCTGCCCATGGGAAAGAAAGAACACCAAGACTGTACATGAGAACTGGTGCTCAACTACAGAGCACCCAGTTCGAAGGGAAAGTCTTTCCGAGTTCAAATCCGTCCCTTCAAGACATGAGCATAGTGGTCTTCTGAGGACGTACTCCTCTGCTAGGCGAAATGGTTACATCCTTCAACACTTGAGTTCCTGATGGGTTCTTTCTGAAGAGGTTTGTGGGACCGATACCCCCTAAATTAATGAGTTCTCGCCCGAGCCGAACCTACAGCTCCCTTGTGGATTGAAAGGGATAACCTTGCTTGATTGTCTCACTTAACCAGAAAGAAATAGATTGTCTCACTAATCAGAAAGAAATATTGTTCTTGGATATATTCTTCCTAACCCTGCTAGTGCTAAGAAAGAGTAACTAGTGTTCAGGCTTGAAGTACGGAGTTCTCTTTAAATAGTACCACAACACCTTCACAGGAATGAGAGGCAACTCATCTCAATTCACCCTTGATACTTTCTTTAGTGAAGGTATGGAGAAAAACCCAAACCTGCCTTGAAATGCAGGGATTTGAGTTGTGGCCACCAACTTGGCTGCAAAATTAAATTAGATCTTCCATCCTTTGAAATTTCCATTGATTTACAAACTGTGTAGTCATTTCCAACTCTATTGGCCAGTGCAATGATTAGCAATTGAAAAGTCTTGATTGTCAGAACTCAGAAGGGGCTTCATTAAGAGACTTAAGAACAAGGATCACATCCCACTTTGGGGGCTTGAGGTCTCAGGAAGGGAAAGATTATTTGAAGCTCCTCATAACCATAGACAATTCCCATGAGGATGAAAAGTTTAGGACCTTCAGGCTAAAAAAGCCTGGACCAAGAGTAGGTGATAGCAGTCAACATGAAAGTCTGCTATCAACTGAAGTGGGCTCTTGAGTACAACACAATTTTCAATATTAAACTTAGCCGGTGATTATATAAGCTGCAACTCTGTTGCTCGACAGAAAACTCCGTAGGCTTTTCGCATAAGAAACCTGTCACAAGGTTTCGAAGCCCTTAAGCGGAAGTCAGTCCTTTCAGGACAGGTCCAGCGTCCTGGTTACAGCCATTAGGACAGCTCTGACCCTATGCAGTCATCGGATAACTGCTCGCCGCCTAACAAAAGCGTAACACAGACTCCGAAAGTCTTTTTTTGTAGGCAAAGTGTTGCGGTCACAGACGTTACCCTCGTCTATTACCACAACCATTTCCGTTGATCCTTAAGGGGTTATATGGCAAAACATGCAGTATAAGCTTGCCTCCCTTATGGAAGACTATTCTGCCGATTAGTCCGTTGAGTCTAGCCGTTTATCTCATCGATATCCTGGCTTTCAGCCAACCTAACGTTCCTTTGTGCTTACTGTTGACGTTGGCGTAGCCTAGTCACGTCAGTCAGGTTGTTTAGAACCACACTCGATGTGGTCTCGTGTGGTTTTTCAGCCGCATTTGGACGTTAGGCCACTGGCTGATGCTCCTGTTGACGTTCTAGACGTTCACTAACAATCGGAGTTGACTTGTTTTGACGCTGTGCGTCAACCTCCGCATTCTAGAGTTGTTTTGACTGCTCAGTCTAGGCAGTCAAAGCAGTCTCGAGTGGACGCTGTACGTCCTCACGCACCTGTTGTGGTTGACAGTTCAGTTGTTGACAGTTCACAGACTGTCAAGCAGTTACATGACGTTGCGTTCTGGTCCGCTACTAATGCACCAGTGAGAGACTCAGCTTTTATCGGACATGGTTCCTGTAGATGAGGAAGTGGCTGTTCTCCCTCTACTGATATTCCCTTGAGGACTCTGTCAGATGGAGAGGAGCCTTAAGCTGCTTAGCCTCCTATGGACTTTAATTAAATCATGATGATTTTTTTAAGGACCTTCGTCCGGATCTTGTAACTGCTGCTCCTCGTTCGCCTAAACGTCAGAGCTTACACTAGGCCTAGCTACTTCGAAGCCGTTGTTTTTAAGCTAGTGCTCTCTCGCTTTCCTAGAGAGCGTTACGTTGGCTAGGCGACTGGTTTTTCACCAGGAGGAGTTTGGGGGATACAGCCTTTGCTTTCCCTTCTTTTAAACTGGTTTATAGAGCGAGAGTCTGATATGACACGAGAGAAGTCTCGGCTTGGGAGTTCATGCCTCTGCCCAGATAGACTTCTCAATTCTGGTAGACTCTCCCTGGCGCCTAGCCAGGAGACGCTCCAAGTTGTTTACAGGTCAACTTCTCAGCTGTTGTCGAGCCTTTGAAGTTTTGCTGTACTATTATGTCACGCATAACAAGGCTTTCAGGGATGGTAAACGGTTCCGCCTCAGTCGCTAACCCCGTCTGTTGCCACACCTGCTCCCGTAGACCCTAAATGGGCTTTGCTGCAAGACATGCAGTCCAAGCTTGCGTCCTTGATAGAGGACTTAAATGCGGAGAAGAACCTTCTGGCCAACAACCTTCCAACCGGTCGGTTGTGCGCCCTGTTGACGCTGAGGTAACCTACTTGCGTCTGCCAGTTGAGGTGGTTCCTCCACCGATGCGACCCAGTGTGGGTTGCCAGCCGCACGTTGACGTTAAGCGACGCTCGGAGGTGGTTGTTGACGTTCAGGACGTTCAACAACCAGCAGAGGTGACTTGTTGTGACGCAGTGCGTCAACCTCAGCAACCCGGTAGGGTGTTGACTGCACAACCCAGACGGTCTAGACAGTTTCGGGTTGACGCTGTGCTTCCTCGCGCACCCATGGTTGTTGACAGTTCACAGACTGTGCAGCAGTTCCATGATATTGCGTCCGGCTCCGTCACGCATCCGCCAGTGCGACCGGATTCAGCGAGTCAGACGTTGCCCACTCCGTTGCCGTTTCCTCATCAGTTTCGGATGAGGAACCCTCTGATGAGGACGTTGCTGAACAAGACGATCAGCCCCCAGCCCTGCTATCCATCCAGAAGATGCTGAAGAAGGAACGCTGCTCAGTCAGGCTGTGGATGAGTCTGGTAGGGACGCTGTCATCCGTGTATCAATTTGTGTCACTAGGAAGACTACACCTCCGTCCTCTTCTATACCATCTAGCTTTTCACTGGAAAAAGGACAAGACGCTAGAAGCGGTCTCGATCCCGGTTTCCGAAAAGATAAAGTCTTGTCTGACTTGGTGAAAGGACTATATCAACCTAAGAGAGGGTCTTCCCCTGACTGTTCAGACTCCCAACCACGTTCTCTTCTCGGACGCATCGGACGTAGGCTGGGGTGCGACATTAGACGGTCGGGAATGCTCGGGAATATGGAACTCGAGTCAAAGGACAATGCATTTCAACTGCAAGGAGCTACTGGCAGTACGTCTGGCCTGGAAAAGCTTCAGGTCTCTCCTTCAAGGCAAAGTGGTGGAGGTGAACTCGGACAACACCACGGCTTTGGCGTACATCTCCAAGCAAGGAGGGACCTACTCTCTGACGTTGTACGAGATCGCAAGGGACCTCCTCACCTGGTCAAAAGGTCTAGACATATCACTAGTAACGAGGTTCATCCAAGGCAACTTGAATGTCATGGCAGATTGTCTCAGTCGGAAGGGACAAATAATTCCAACAGAATGGACCCTCCACAAGGATGTATGCAAGAGACTTTGGGCCACCTGGGGCCAGCCAACCATAGATCTCTTCGCAACCTCGATGACCAAGAGGCTCCCAATATTTTGCTCACCAATCCCGGACCCAGCAGCAGTTCATATAGATGCCTTTCTCCTAGATTGGTCACATCTAGATCTATATGCATTCCCTCCGTTCAAGATTGTCAACAAGGTACTGCAGATGTTCGCCTCTCACGAAGGGACAAGGTTGACGCTAGTTGCTTCCCTCTGGCCCGCGAGAGAATGGTTCACCGAGGTACTTCGATGGCTAGTAGACGTTCCCAGAACACTTCCCCTAAGGGTGGACCTTCTACGTCAGCCACACGTAAGAAGGTACACCAAGGCCTCCACGCTCTTCGTCTGACTGCCTTCAGACTATCGAAAGACTCTCGAGAGCTAGAAGCTTTTCGAAGGAGGCAGCCAGAGCGATTGCTAGAGCAAGGAGAACATCCACCCTTAGAGTCTACCAATCGAAGTGGGAAATCTTCCGAAACTGGTGCAAGTCAGTATCCGTATCGTCGACCAGTACCTCTGTAACTCAAATAGCTGACTTCCTCTTATATCTGAGGAAAGAACGATCTCTTTCAGCTCCCACTATCAAGGGTTACAGAAGCATGTTGGCATCAGTCTTCCGTCACAGAGGCTTAGATCTTTCCAACAATAAAGATCTACAGGACCTCCTTAAGTCTTTTGAGACCACGAAGGAGCGTCGTTTGGTTACACCTGGTTGGAATTTAGACGTGGTACTAAGATTCCTTATGTCAGACAGGTTCGAACCGCTACAATCAGCCTCCCTGAAAGATCTCACCTTAAAGACTCTTTTCCTGGTATGCTTAGCCACAGCTAAAAGAGTCAGTGAGATTCATGCCTTCAGCAAGAACATCGGATTCTCATCCGAAACGGCTACATGTTCTACAACTTGGTTTTCTAGCCAAAAACGAGCTGCCTTCTCGGGCTTGGCCAATATCGTTCGATATTCCAAACTTATCGTATGGTTGGAAATGAACTAGAAAGAGTCTTATGCCCTGTAAGAGCTCTTAAGTTCTATTTAAAACGAACTAAACCTTTACGAGGCCCGTCTGAAGCTTTATGGTGTTCAGTTAAGAAACCATCTTTGCCTATGTCAAAGAATGCTTTATCCTATTTTATCAGACTGTTAATACGAGAAGCTCATTCCCATCTGAATGAGGAAGACCAAGCTTTGCTGAAGGTAAGGACACACGAAGTTAGAGCTGTCGCAACTTCCGTGGCCTTTAAACAAAATAGATCTCTGCAAGTATAATCGACGCAACCTATTGGAAAAGCAAGTCAGTGTTCGCGTCTTTTTATCTTAAGAATGTCCAGTCTCTTACGAGAACTGCTACACTCTGGGACCATTCGTAGCAACGAGTGCAGTAGTGGGTGAGGGCTCAACCACTACAATTCCCTAATTCCATAACCTTTTTAATCTTTCTCTTGAAATGTTTTATTATTGTTTTTGGGTTGTCCGGAAGGCTAAGAAGCCTTTCGCATCCTACTTGATTTGGCGGGTGGTCAAAGTCATTTCTTGAGAAGCGCCTAGATTAGAGGTTTTGATGAGGTCCTGTTGTATGGGTTGCAACCCTTGATACTTCAGCTCCTAGGGGTCGCTCAGCATCCTAAGAGGATCGCGAGGCTCCGTAAGGAAGACGTACTTAAAAAGGCAGATTAATTGTTCAAGTCGACTTCCTTACCAGGTACTTATTTATTTTATGTTTGTTATTTTGAATAACTGCTAAAATGAAATGAAAAATCCTTAGCTCATAATAATGTAAACAATTATTGCTGGTCTCTACCTACCCCCCTGGGTGTGATTCAGCTTATATAATCACCGGCTAAGTTTAATATTGAAAAATGTTATTTTTATAATAAAATAAATTTTTGAATATACTTACCCGGTGATTATATATTAAAGGACCCTCCCTTCCTCCCCAATAGAGACCCAGTGGACCGAGGAGAAAATTGAGTTCTGTGTTTACATTGAGTACTGAGTACCTGCACGACAGATGGCGCTGTTGAAGTACACCCCCTACCTGCATAGCGATCGCTGGCGGATTTTTAACGTAGAGTTTTCTGTCGAGCAACAGAGTTACAGCTTATATAATCACCGGGTAAGTACTGTATATTCAAAAATTTATTTTATTATAAAAATAACATATTGCAGGAAATGGACCACTATCCTTGCTAGACTGCTACAGTGCCTCATGAAAACCCTTTCACTTGGAGATGCTGAATTCTCTCCACCCATGAAGTATAGGGGATTCCAATGATTGATGGTGCCTTTGAAGGTAGAACTGACAGAAGAGGGACCTTGACAAGGAACATTATCAGATTTGGTTACCATTTGGCTTGTGGCCATCTGGTAGCTGCTATTTTCATTCTGAGAGACATCATGAACACTGTTGATTAGTCAGTAGATCAGGTAGAACTGGTGAAAAGCCTAAGCATTTACATTGTTTATTGGATGTTGGAAAGGGTCCTCAAATGTTCCCACTGTGTCTGGTGCGGGGGAGCAGAACACCGGGAGCTTTTTGTTTAGCTGTTTGGTGAGCAGATCAATTGCCGGTGACCCCCATAGGGCAAGAAGCCTTTCCACCCCACAAGGATGTAGGGACTACTCCGATCATACAATTACCCCTGACCACTGAGTGTTTTTGCTATGACATTCCTCTCGCTTAGAATTTATCTCGCTGACAGTTCTATAGGTTTACACGTTTGCGCACTGCCTGAATATGCACTTGGTGTTGCCAGCTCACAAACCGTTCCTCCTTGCTTGTTGACTTAAAGTCAGGTCTCTGTCATTGCAGATTTCGTCATGGCAATATAGATTCTTTGAGGACCTTCCTGGTGTCAACTCTGGCAGGATTGCTACATAGTGTGCCATTCTTGTACTCTGTCTCTCTTCTTTCCTTTTAACATTCAAGGATGATGGGGGGAAGTGACTCTCGGCTTCATCCCTGAGTTTATTGCAAAGACTCAAAATCCGGGGGTACTGGACTTTAGATTCGGACCCTTGCAGTTTAAGAGGCTACGTTCTGTAACCAATGAACCAGATCAATTGTTACTATGTCCAGTACGGAGTTTGAGGTACTACCTTATGCATACAGCAGCAATCCGACCTCGACTACCATCGTTGTTTGTTAGCTCGTGTTGAGCTAAAAACTGTTTTAGCCTGGATCTGCAAGGTCATTGACCGACCTATCAATCTTGAACATCCTCCAGCTCGTAGACCTAGAGCTCATGATGTCAGGGGTATCAGTATATCCCTGGCATTCAAACGCAACTTTTCCATATAGCAAGTTTACAAGCAGCTGTCTGGAAACATCAAATTACATTCTAGGCTCATTACCTACAAGACATGACTCACAGGGGACTTGATACGTTTTCTATCGGTCCTGTGGTGACCACTCAACAAGTGGTTTAAAGTACCTCAGGCTCCTTATTGGATGGGTAGCAGTTGGTTAAAGGAATTGGTTACTCGGGTTAAGTCTGGGATGATTGAAATTCTCTGGCCTTTTTTTCTTTTCTTCATCTTTCCCTCGGGCAAAGCACCATGAGTCTCTCTGCAAGGTGGCTTCAAATACTGCAGGTAATAACCATTTCCCTTTTGTAGCCTAGTATAATCTATGTTAATATACCTGTCAACGTCCTCAATGCTTCCCGTGAGGTAACCATTGGGAAATGTCTATTTTTATGTGTAAGATTCCTATTTAGACCATTCTTACCTAGACGTTCATATGCTATATCTCACATCAACTTTGCTTGGGCCACTATCATTCCCTTTAGATTACAGTCTAATACTGTACTAGGCAAACCTGGGTCAATGACTATGCCAGTAGTTGGACTTATCCACCCACCTAAGGGTGAGTCATCCATGTATAAATAATGTAAGGTTTGTTAGTTTGGTAAACAAATAGATAGTTTGTATTTTTCCATAACTTATACAAACCTGGAGCTATTTATACAAATTGTCCCGCCATCACTTGTCCCCCAACAAGTCCTGCCTGCAAAGAAAAAGTGACTAGTTCACCACTTCGTGAGTATATATACAAGTGGCTTGTACCACTAGCCACCCCCCTACCCAGGCTATGGGTAGGGTTGCCAACTCCCACCAAAAGTCTAGTTGGCTACCTTCCAGCTTTGCTGAAAGATATATCCATTTATAGATAACTCCAGTTTTGTATCAGTGAGGGAAAAATACAAATTATCTATGAATTTGTCATTTTGTATTCATTTCTGATGTAAGTGGTTATAATTTGTACTATAATTACCATTACAAAACCTTTCAAAATGAGTGTGTGTATTTATGAAAGTGGGGAATGCATCGAGTGACTATGCTTTATTTCTTGTAGGATAAACGGTTTCAGGATACGAGCATTTTATGTAGCGAGTTCGCTCCCAAAATGAATTAAACTTATATCCCGAGTTTTATTCATATCAACTTGGAAATCTCACTACCACCCAAAAGCCTGAAAAAAGATAAAAAGTCAAGAAAAGATGAACCATAACAAACATGGGGGGCTACAGCTAGTGGTTTATAGTACAGCTAGTTGTTCATAGTAGTAGTTATTGAGATATAAGAGGGCTAATCATATAAATCCTCTAATAATCATCTAATTTTCAAGTTTGGTACCCCAAACTGCTCTTTTAAAGCTTTGAGCATAATGAATGTTGGGTAAGACTGATTGAAATAATATATTTCACAAATCTATATAATATTTAAAGTCAGAAACCCTGATTGCAATCTAGAACATTAAATGCAATAGAGGAAGATGAAATGGAATTGATAATTTTAAGTCAATGTTTCTTCTTCTTTTAATAGATCCTTTACCTCGCTATGTTAGAATCAATACATTGATGGAATCAGTGGATCAGGTTCATAACCAACTTGCGACTGATGGATTTATCTTGGAAGATTACGATTCAAGTTTAGAGTCATATGATGACTTTTTGGAACGTGTCAAGGTAAAGTCTATAATTATGCATACTGTACATTGAATTTACGCCTTTAGATAGAAAACAAGGAAGTAGACTACTCTAATCAGCATGGATAATATCTCAAAGTATATGCAATTTTTTCCCCTACCATAAAATAGTCAACCCCAGGTACAGAAGATGTCATTTTATATATCCTGAAATAGAAATATTAAAAGAGCCCTGTTTTCTCTGAATAATTATATCTTGTGTGATGATATATTAATATTTGATATTCTATTCAGAACCAGAGTTCATAGATACCTTATTTAAACACGTGAATGTTCTATTCCAGAATTTGGCATCTCCATATTACCTGATTGATTACCACATCCCAGAACTGCTAGTATTTCCTCCAGGTACTCAGTTGTGGAACAGTGATTTGTATAAGGATAATATAATCATTCTTCAGGACAAGGTAGCTATGAAGATCCTCTATTTTTTATTATGACCTTGGATGAGCTGGGTTTTAAGTACTGTACACTTGTACTCAGGTACACTAAGTGCTGTAATTTATTGTACGTGTACTTGGGATTTTAAATCTAAATGTAATTCCACTAAGGCCAAATTTACTTTGTTCCGTCATTTATACAAACCCTCGCTATTTATAGGAGATATTACTTTCGGCGTAGCTGAAAGGCGGGTCATAGGATTTTAGCAAGGGATAACTATCCCAACCGCTAGTTAGGGGGAGGTGAGGGGGTAGCCGGCTACTCCGCTCACTCTTACCTGAGCTTAGCACCCACTTTGCTTTTGGCTTGGTAGAGTGTGGACGTTGCCGCTCTCTCCCGCCTTAAACCTGACTTGCTATTTGATTGTTTTACAATTAATTCTGTTTTTTATTTCTCTTTTCAGAGTGTGCTTCTTCTGACCGGCCTCATGTGCACTTTTTCTGGACCTGAGGGATGCTCCTGTGGTACCTTTATCTCTGCTTTAGAGATGGATCCTCACCAAATGTGTCCGTCTTGCCGAGGCCCCAGGACTGTACTTGTCCTGAGTGTCGGGAGTGGTCTGCCTCCTAGTGGGAGAGGTTTAGGTGTAGGAAAAAGAAGTCTAAGGGAGATTCTTCTCCTTCGGGGTCATCCTCGAAGTAGAAGAAATCTCCGACTTCTTTTACCCTCTCCCCCCCAATCTCTCCTCGAAGCTGCTCCTCAACCGGTCCTCTCTGGGGAACGGCCAAGTAGCAGCAGGACAGCCCTATTAACCCCAGGTCAACCTCGAGGTTCGAGGGACAGTACTGTTTTCCCCGGCAAAACGGTTTTGCCCCTTCCCCCGGAGATTGCCTGTTCTTCCTCTGATTTGCTACAGATGTGGCTGTCCATGGGTGTAGATGGTCCCCTGTGAAAGGAAGTTCTGTTCGAACTCCTTCAGTTGGGTACTGAGGGGAAGCGTACACCGGCTTACTCAGAGGTGGATCTTTTCCCCTTGAGCGCAGCACCGGACAACCTTGGTGTTGCTGCCCGCAACTTGGACTTCGGGTCCCCTGCTATAGCACGTCTCTCTTGTCCATGAGAGAGACTTTGTAGAGACCAATGAGTGACTTCTAAGCAGTCTCCGTCTTTGGAGGAACCTGCTAGATGTTCTCCTCCCAGGTTTGGTCAGGTGGAGACGCCTGTTCGATCCTTTGGAATGACTCCCTGAGTCTTCAGGTCTTGGCACGCTGAGCCTTCGGGCTGTTGTCACGCTGAGCTTTTGAGCTCTCATGACCCAGGGCCTTTGGGCTCTTGTCACACTGATCCTCTAGGCTTTCGTGACCTTGACCCTTCAGGCTCTCATCCCACTGAGCCTTGTGGCTCTTGTGACCCTGGGCCTCTTGGCTCTCGTTACTCTGAGCCTCCGGGTTCTCGTGACCCCGAGCCTTCAGGTTCTCATTGCGCTGAGCCTTCAGGCTCTTGCTACGCTGATCCCTCGGTCTCGTAGCTTGACGACTGCTTGCTTTGCAGCAGCGTTGTGTGACGTACCAGCATTACATCATATACTAGCATGGCTTGACTTGTTACGTCACTCTACAGCCTCAGATGATCTCACCACTCGTCTTTGGATGAGCCTCCGTCACCTCTCCATCAAGTGACAAGTGATTGTCTCTCTACAGTGAGACCTTCACTCTAGCTGAGATGATCACCAGTCTCTCCACCTATTTAGCGCTCTCCCTTTAAGCACCAGCAACTCTCTCCTAGAGGTCGCAAGTCTCCCTCTTGGCAATCGCCAGCCAGACGTTAGCCAAGGCGGTTTTTGCCACCTTGCCGCTCTTCACCTCATCGTCATTTGCCCTCTTATCGGTCCCCGAAACTGACTGCTCCAATACCCTTGTATACTTGCAAGCGTGACTGTCTCCTAGGGATCGTCACCCACAAGGAGTTCAGCTTACCTCGGGAGAGCTATGGGTTGATGATTCCCTTCGAGAGTTCCTTAGGGTTCAGGATGAATAACCAAAGGAAGCACCGAAATGGCAAAACCCCCGGTGGTTAGACCGGTGCCACATTTGCCTGCAGGTAAGGTGACCTGCCACCTTTCCTTTCAGGTTCCCAGACCTAGGGTGTCCTGGTCGCCCAAGGGATTCTCCTCCCAGCTCCACAGGTGGTAGGGACACCCCTGGTTAAGCGTACTATTCAACGTGGTGCGTTCACAATCCTTGGGTGGCATGCCAAGGATTCCCCTAATGGAGTCTCTCCTTCCTGGTGCCTCTTCTCCTTCAGACCCTAGGAGGAGTTCTGAAGGTTCATCCAGGGTAGGACCTTATCTAAGGAGAGACCTCTCTCCCCTGGATGAGGTATCAGGAGGAAAGATAGGTCTGGGAGCCCATTGCAGGTACTTATTACACCGGTAAAACCAAAAGGGAAACGTAAAAGGATTAGGGCATCTCCCCCTAGGGAGGACAGGGTGATCTCCCTGACAGACTCTTTCTGCTTCTCTCCAATAGGTTCCTCCAGAGTCTCATCCTCCATGGCAGCCTGATGCAGTTCCTCCCTCTGGAGAGGACCAATATCCTCTTAGGTAAGAGACAGCTGCAAGACGTCCTCTTCTGTAGGAATTCCTGCCTCAGCGCAGTGAGCTGAAGGACTTATTCACCATCCCCAAGTCCTTGGGAAGAGCTTTCGCACCTCAGTAAGAGAGGCCTAGGGAAGGCTCTCTAGAGCGTCAGCCTACCTTGATGACTCCGACCCACCCGGGATTCCTGTGGGTGAGAGCTCGGAGGTGGATGAGCAATTTGGTTGTGAGGACGACCTTTTGCCTAGAACCGCTAGCCCTAATCTCATGGAGGCAGAGCAGAAGGAGTCAGCATGCCTTCTGGCAGGTCTTAGCTTGCATTAGATCCATCAATGGGCTGTCAAATCCATCAACAGTCCCGCAGGGTGGAAAAGACGCGGTCCTTGACCAAGTCTAAGGAACTCAAAGACTCACAAGGACCAGTGCAGCTTTTCCCTAGTCAAAGAGGGTGAAAAGTGCCAGAAGGAAGGCAGTGTTGCAGGCTACAGGCTCCCCCAGCTCCCTCCGAGCGGAGGAGGTACTACGAGATAATCAACGAGCCTCTTCTGGTGTTACCGCTGGATTACTCCATAAAGGCTCTCACAAGGGGTGTTCCCTTCAAGAGATTATCGGAACCCTTAATCTCGTACTCGGCCTTGGAGATCATCAACCAGAAGAAGATTGTGAAATATCACATGTAGTCTACATTGTGGCTGGATCTCTGGTGGGTATCAGTGGGCCACTTGATCAGGTCTCAGGACTGGTCTTTTTGAGTCCATGAGGAAGTCGATGGAAACCCTCCTCTTGTCCAGAACTAGGACGATCGAGATCCTCTCCCACCAGGTTGTTAACCTATGGGTGAATACCATTTTGAAGAGACAGGACTCCATCATTGAGAAATTCTATCGACAGCTCAAGCAGGCCAAAGTTTCCAAGCTGAGAAACTCCTCTTTCGAGGAGAGTTCTCTTTTCTCCCCGAAAGACGTCGAGCGGGTAGGAGAGAGGTGGAGGAAATCCAAACAGGACTCCTTTCTCCATAGGGCCCTGATATCGCGGCCCTATCAACCTCCACCACAAAAGAAACGACCTCCACTCAAACTGCCAACGAATAGGGCTATGGGCTCAAAACAACAGGGCCAAGAGGTGTCTAAGAAGCCCTTTCAGGGCAACCGTAAAGCTTCAAAGCTCTTCTGGGGAGGGAAGGGAAATAGGGGAAGTGGCAGAGGACAATCCCGCTAACTTGGGCAGTCCTCCCACCTGTGGGGGGACGCCTGTAAAGCCGCTGCAGCTCATGGCGAACCCTGGGCGGTTGAGGTGATTCGTTCAGGGCATCTTATCCCATTCATTCTGTCTCTTCTTCCAATGACTCGGGATCTATTCCCAAAAAGCTCCCATGCTAAGGGACCCCCGAGATGCAGAAGCCTTGAAGAGGATGGGGGCTTAGGGATTAGCAGCTGGTCTTTGATGAACAGTTGGAACTGCCTTCCCATTGGACCTTGGTGCCCATTTGTTGATCCAACTAAATTAGTCAGCACTTTCTCTTTCCCTTTGGATTATTTCTTTCTCCCATCTCTTCCTCTCAGGCATGAACATGTTGACGACTTTGGCTTGTTTGATTATAGTTTGGCTTCTTCTTTGGATTTAATGTGGAGTGGGATGGATGGCATGCCATCTCAACTTGTACAAATTAAGACGCCATCACCTTTTGGCGGACCCCATTGGCTGCAGACTTAGTTTGTTAAGAGTCGGGCTCCAGTGATCTGGTTTTAAGTCTCCCATATTTGTGGGTAATGGGTGATGCCAGGCATTGGAGTCGTCATTGAGAGGGATAACTACCCCCATTGACCAGTGTACGCCCACCTAAAGAGAGGTAGCCCATCTAATAGAGGAATGGTCCCCACTGAAACCTCTTCTCAAGTTGAGCCACATGGGATTAGAGGACTGACATCCTCTGATAAGAGGTGGATAACCAGCTTGCTCCTTCTTTGGAAACTAACCCTTCTGGTGACAACCTCGAAAATACGAACATGGACCTCTGTATTGACAATTCCAACTTGGGTCATAATATTGTGATGTTAGAACCCTACTCATGCCATTTAGTGAAGAAGAGAGAGAATAAGAGATATCTGCAATAAAGAAAAATATAAAAAAAGTAGAAATATTACCTGGTCACTATGAAATAGTGAATTATGAATTTTTTTTTATTTTAGAATTTGAAAATGGAAGACATGAAAATGTGAATGCTTTTAAAGCCAATAGGAAGATAGTAAAAGTAGGCTACCCAATCTTATTAAAGTGGGTTGGCTACCTTTAAAGATGAAACCATACATCCTCTTACCATTGCGATGTTATATTTGCCAAATTTATGGCCATTTAAGCCAAAAGTGCAAGGAAAAACTAAATAATAAGCCAGCTGTTTGTGCCAACTGTGAAAAAAATAATCATGGAGCATGCACAGAAAAGTAAAATTGTATTCACTGTGGGGAAGCACACCCTGCTACATCCAAACGCTGTTTTAAGTTTATTTTTAGAAAAGAAATTCAGGCCATTAGGACCATGGAAAGGGTTACTTTTAAAGAGGGTCGTAAAAGAGCTCCTGAAAAGTAGATAACGCCAGGGTAACCTTTTTCACTGCTTTTTAAGAAAAACATGCCAAAGCACGCTGACAAAAATATTACCCTTACTTCCAACATAAAGAAAGATATGAAAGTAGTCAAAGATGAAAGTCCCTTCGAAAATTTATATCTAGTAAGTGTAGAAGAATAAAAAAGATACTTAAGATTAGAAAGATATTCGTAAGCCATCTATTACCATTCTAAACAATAGTACAATCTCTCTCAGGCTGTGTCCTTGCCTGATCTGAAGAAGGTTCCACTGACAACCAATTTATCCAGTGTAGTGCACCTGTAGTTGGGAAGGTGCCAAAACCTGGTAGGTCACAACTTTTTAATAGAAAAAGAGAGAGACCTCCATCTCTCTTGCCCTTTCCATAAGAAACATTAAAGTTATGATTTCAAATAAATATGATGTCTTGTCTGCTGATGTTTCTGATCAACTGGGAGACAACTTAAATAAATCAGAAATTCAAGTTGAGGTCCATCATCCATATCAACAATTAGATCTGAAGGACACAAAGAAAAAGACAAATACAAAACCCAATATATCAAGTCTCTCTCTAGAGAAACCACTAAGGAACAGTGTTAGATCAAAGATTGCCAATGGGAAGACTTCATCCAATGTGTCTTCCAAAAAATAAACCGTAGTTTTTTCATCCATTCAGCAATGGAATTATCATGGTTTAAAGGCCAAATATGAAGAACTTGAACTCCTCATTCAAGAGTGCTCCCCTATAATTGTTTGTCTACAAGAGAGCAAGCTTGATGCTAATACTTCTGGTCCTCGAGAGTATGTTTGCTATATGACACCATATGATCAAAAAGCAGGGAGCCATGGCGAAAATCTTATACACATTCGTCGAGATGTTCCCCAGATATCCTTGTCTATCTGTACCCCTCTGCAGGCAGTGCTTGTACAAATAGATATAGAGAGAAAATACACAATCTGCTCTCTTTTCTTGCCTTCAAATGATAACATCTCAAATGATAATTTATTAGAGGTGATTCAACAACTCCCACAACCTTTTCTCTTACTAGATTTTAATAGACATCGACATCCTTTATGGGGCGACGTTTTGGCAAACGCAAGGGGAAATATATCATCAGTTGTGGAGAATGATGTCGGACTCCTTAATACAGGAGAGCCCACACACTTTCATGTTCAGACAGGTACCTTGTCATGCATTGACGTATCAATTGCAAGCTCTGACTTCCTTCTCGATTTTGATGGGAGAACATAAGATGATTGGCATACTAGTGATCATGCACCAATCATTATAAACACCAACAATGTGCCACCTTTTCAGAGATCGCCACGATGGAATCTTGACAAGGCAGACTGGGATAGATATTGTGAGCTAACCAAAATTAAAGGGAATGCAGAACAGTTTGAAAGTATTGATGATGCCATAGATTTATTGAATGGAACTCTTCATACAGCAGGAGTCGATTCAATTCCCAAAACAACAGGGTTATTCAAATGATGACCAGTCCCCTGGTGGTATTCAGAACTAACTGGCCAGCACAGACACAAGAGCGTCTTTAACTCGATTGCGCTGACACCGTACCGAGGAGAATTTAATTACAGTACCGTATTTCCCGTGTAATAAGACACACTTTTTTTCCTGAAAAATGACCACAAAAATCACCCTGCGTCTTAACACTAGGATAAAGTTGTATAGGGGAGTGTGACAACTCTCATACAACTCAGTAATGACACAAACACTCAAATGCATCAGACATAAATTATAAACCTACAATTATCATTCATGTGTAGTAGATAAATTTATTTTTAATAAACTTTCTTTAACCCTTTTACCCCCAAAGGACGTACTGGTATGTTTCACAAAAGCCATCCCTTTACCCCCATGGACGTACCGGTACGTCCTAGCGAAAAAATGCTATAAAATTTTTTTTTTTTCATATTTTTGATAATTTTTTGAGAAAATTCAGGCATTTTCCAAGAGAATGAGACCAACCCGACCTCTCTATGACAAAAATTAAGCCTGTTAGAGCAATTTAAAAAAAGTATACTGCAAAATGTGATGGGATAAAAAAAACCCTTGGGGGTTAAGGGTTGGAAATTTCCAAATAGCCCGGGGGTAAAAGGGTTATAAAACGGATTTTGAGCGAAGCGAAAAATCTATTTTTGGGTGAGATAGCCATGATGTCCTGATGGAAGGTTCCTTCAGTAGCTTCCTAGGGTATATTTAACTACAGTGGATATTCCCAGAGAATTAAACTAAAGGTTATCACAGAATTCTAACTTCTGGTGCGAGTACCCTAAAGGTTTCCCTCTAGGATATCGTATATCAACAGGGGACGCATGTATTAAAACGCCACATAGCTATCTGCACCCCATATAAGGTTAACACTTCGATATGGAAAGGTGGCCGAGTAACTGAGGGGCTGTTCCAAAGTTACTCTCATCCGTGGGTACTTTTGGTACTCGAGACGTAAACAAACGGGCGCCATTGCTAAATGACGTCACGTCCGTCCTCATCCTGAGCTCAGCTTCTACCAATCTCCGCGATACAGTAGATCAGGGAGGGGCCTGAAAGGCTGAACTAGAATAGACGGGAGGGTCCATCAGGACGTCATGGCTATCTCACCCAAAAATTTCGCTGGTTTTCTCTGGATTTACCTCAAGATGTCCGACTCCACTGTCATTACATCTAAGTTAAGTACCAGATCTATGAGTTTTGAGATTTTGGAGGGGGCCTTGCCCCTTTTTGTTTATATTATTCAGCTTTATTATTCATGACCTTGCATGGGTCTCTATTGGCGCTCGGCTCCCTCTTCGTTCTCTCTCGGTCGTTCTTAACGATTTTCAATAAGTCATCCATACTGATTGTTTCTCGTTATGAACCTTATGGTTAGCCACGGTTCACACACCGTATTAATTTTATATTGTCCTGTTTTATGATAAGTTATTTCATATTCATGTGCGTATTTTTGGTAGGTTGGCATGCCTGATCGCCTTCGGCGTTCTTTTCCTCATATTATTTCTTGGCTTATTTACATTCGCACGCCACGAACTTGCTTATCATTTTAACGTCATTCGTATGCTTGCATTAGTTTGAGAGGCTTTCATGAGTCAGATATTACATTTTAGTTTTCATTTTGTTAGCACTTCACTGACCCTGTGTTCTGTTGGTAGCCCTGCCTACTCTTTGCGCCGTCAGGCTTGGTTTTCCTGTCTCTTGTTCGCGCCCTCGTTTGTTTTACGATTGATTTATAGCTAATTTTATTATTATTATTATCATCCAGCATGCCTTCCCATCTTATTTACCATGTGTTATGTTTTTTATAGTGTTGTTAGTCTTTCCACGGGATCATATCACTCGTGGGTCTGGCAGGTTGGTATACCTGATATCGTCCCGGAGCCAACCCACTCCTAGCCTCCTCCCGCCGATATCTTATAGCGCTATGTACTCCTCCCGGGGGCATCCACTTTGCACGTGCGGTTCCCGTTGATCTGTGAGGCATTCTATTATTATGCATTAACGTACATTACTTATTCTTTCCACTACTCTACCCGGTCGTAGTCGTTTTTTTTCCGTCGCTCGTTTGGCCAACGATCGGCGGGAAGTTTTCGGCTCGTTCCGTGGTACCTTGTTATGTTATTTTATTTATTAAGTTGTGTACGGGCTACTCCCTCTTGGTCCCGCACGTCACGGACCCTTTTAAGATCCCTTTCCCCTCTATGGTGTCACGCACCTCACGGACCTCATATAGATATATATATATGTTTAAAGACTTTCATTACGGGATCCCCGGAAGTAGCTTTTATTCCTTACCCGAGTTATTTAGTTGAGCCCCGGTGCCAACGTTATGCATTATTACTTGGATTCCCTTTATATTTTAGTCACGTTTATCTATTATATACGATCCTAGTTCTCGACCTTGCCTTCCATGATATGATCACGATTAAGGTCTGACTTAATTTAATTTATTAATTTAATTTAATAATTTTACAATCAAAGAAAGCTGTTATTTGGGTTTTTAGACACCGGGGCCCCCGGGGGGTCCCCTTTTTTGCCTTCATTCAATTATTAAGGCATTTATATATGAATAGTTTTTATCATTTATTTGATATATGACTTTTCTGGGCTTGAACCTGTGCCGGCCAGTGAATAAGCTCCTATTAGCACTTATTCTTAGGTAATTTACTGCTAAATATACCAGAGAAAAAATGTAAAGGAGTGCTAGGTTAACTAGCTCGCTCACCTATTTGTGTCGGTATAGAATTGGGCTTATAATCCAGAGGTCCCGCACTATTTAGATTCATCCACGACAAAGACCCCAATAGAGGAGAGCCGTTCAACCTCACTTGGCACCACCAACTCTGCATCCGCTCAGAACTCAACTCCTTTTTAGCACGCCTGTGTGGTAACCCGCTTGTTTGTGCTCTCGTGTTTTTGCCTTATTTTTCGCTGGATTATGGCTTCTACATCGGTTTCCCAGGAGACACCGTCTAAGTTAAGTACCAAGCTATGTTTTGCTGTGTTTTGAGCAATCTAGATCGTTTAATATTTAAATTATAGGAGTTTATTCTCTTCGATCATCTCGGTCTTGCTCGATTCCGCTTACGGTTGGTACTCCTGTTTTGAGAGCTTTTAGTTTCACTCGCGGTGTTACTAAGTGTATTATTTTTATTATTAGTTTAAATTTTTATATGTTTTATTGTGGATATTCATTATTTAGCGTTTAGAACCCTTGTGGTTCATATTTAGGGCCGATATCAGGTTACGTATCGTAGATGGCTTGCCGACCTTCGTTACTGGGCGGCAATTTTTATTATATAAGCCATCAGGTTGTTGTCCTTTGGGATTTATTCATTATTTTGCATGCCTTGCCCTAAATTTTTATGTGTATATTTATATATTTTTCAACGCTATTACTTTTATAATGAATATTTGTGCTTATTACTCCGTATGATCTGTTTTGGTAGTGTTTGGGGATCGTCAGTTGGTAGCCCTGCTGCTCCGTATCACGTGATCCTCCCCCAAGCTCCCCCTCTCGCTAGGTTGGTGGCTAGGCTTCTCTCCCCCCTCCCCTAGGGGACCGTTGCCTTCCCTCCTTTTAGAGGGGGTAGTTCAGTGTTTATGGACTTTGTCCTCCGGGTGTCCCGGCGGTTTCGTCTCTGTCTAGACGGGTTGGCCACCGGTCAACAGAGTAGGATCCCGGTGCACCCTATTTTATATTCACCTATCACACTTTTATTATGTTATACGAAACCCTCCGGGTTCTGTTGGTGGTTCTTATCTACGGTTCCGCCCCCCTCTTAATTTATAACAGTTACTATGATTATATATGACAGATCACTATCCCGGAGTTCCTATATGTATTAGTTTATGGATGTACTTTTATATCCCGGTCCGGGGCTTAACCTCGCTCCGGGAAATCAGACACCATGTGTGTTAATTCTTTGTTGCATCCTTCCTTATGATCCCGGCTCGACCGGAATGGATAGTTATACTCTAGTCTTAAGTTAGACTTATGTTTAGGCCCGGGTCCTCCGGACCCGCCCCTACTTAAGAGTATTACAGTTAAGCTCTAGTCTTAAGTTAGACTTATGTTTAGTCCCGGGTCCTCCGGACCCGCCCCTACTTAAGAGAATTACAGTTTTTCATATACTATTCTTTTTATAGATGGTGCATTGTCAGACGACGGCCTGTTCGGCTGTTCTTCACCAGCCTTGTGGCCATACTGTGTGTAGGTCTCACGCCCTCTGCGGAGTTCAGCTGGAAGACATCGTAGTCTGGCACCCTGATAATTGTATGGTCTGTTTTGACCTCATCACCACCCTTGGATCTGATTCGGTGAGTCCCGTTGGCTATGTTGCCTTTCTAATTATTTTACCTTTAATTGGTATACAGTACATACACTATTTAGTAAGATTTCTATGGTCTTGAAGGACCTCCGGGAATCTTCCTTTCTGTAATTCCCACTATTATTTCAGGCATCCCCGGAGCAGAAGACTGCGGCTCGGGCCACACTGAAAGTGTGGGTTGGGGGATTTGCCCGAAATGTGAAAGCAAAACAGCCTTACGTCCTTTCTGAAGACTACTGTGCTATGATCTACCCTAATGCCAAGTCTTCAGCCGCTGTGGCTAGGCATGTTGCGGCACCCATCATTGCCGACATTGATGCCACTATTTCGGGATTCATCGACCAGGAACAAGATCCGTTGGATGCCCCCGGAGATCTGGAAGACAATGTTGCCTCCTTGAACTTGGATGTGGAACCTATGTTGTTGGATGATCCGGATGCAGGTAGGGTGGTAAGTGAGGCAGGTGTTACCGGCGCTGAGATTCCTATCCTCAGCCCCGCTCTTTCTTCTTCATCTGATCTCTCTTTTTTCCATGGTTTTTCTGGGGACCGCGATTCGTCTCACCGATCACACCCGGTTCCCCCCAAAGATAAGTCTATATCTAGAACTTTGCCAAAAGCTCGTAAGCCCCACAAGGCTTCCCATAGTTCCAAATCAAATACAAACCCGTCATCTAAGGCTTCCGGCTCCTCCTCTAAGTCTCACGACCCGGGAGTACAATCCGCCACTTCTGCTCCTAACCCGGGCCTTTCCGAATCAGCCATGCTTCGCATTGTGTCGGAGATGCAATCTAAGATTGTGTCGGAAATGCAGGCCAAGATGGACACGATGTTCTCTAACATTGGTCAGAGACTTGGGGCATTAGAGCATGGTGCTCCGGAGCGAGTTCAAAGCTCTCTCATCCCGGATGCCTCTAAGCTTCCGCCGTTTACCAAGAATAACCCTTGGCGCATGGCTCTTCATTCCCCATTCTCAGACGGGATGTTAACGTTGGAAGGTCTTGGTACTCGTCCACTAGAGGATTTTGAATTCTTTCCTCCTGGTCTCGCATTTCCATTTCATGGTTATGCCAGGCTTACCGAGGAAGCTCTGGTTCGGCTGGATAAGGTCCCCAAAGAGACTGTCATTTTTCCAAAGGAACAAGCCCAATCTGTTTGGGCTAGGTTTCTGAATGATATAGGTTGCACCAATACGATGTTGACGCCTCATAAAAGTTCTTTCACAATGTTCTTAATGGACAAGAATACCGTGACTCCATGCGTCAATAAGATTGCAGAGCTTGCTTTTCAATATGCTCTGGAGGAGAAGCCCTTGCCTCCCATCCGAGAGGTAGATCCGATCTCCCTCCTTCTTCCTTCAGGTAATGAGTGTTGGGACAATGTCCATACCACCTTTACTTCTGGCAAGCTAACAGCGGACTGTGCGTCAGTAATGTTTAGTGAACGGCTTCCCCGTCTCCCGGAATCCCTTATTAAACAGGAGTATGATTCCCGCCTACGTGTTGGTCGAACTTTGAACTTGGCCACGTCTACGGAGTCGATAGCCTTAACTTATGATACTGAGAGTATCTTTAAGTCTCTCAATAAGGCTACTTTGCAGTCCTTATATTTTGACTTATATGACTTTGCTCTTGCTAAACGTAGGTGCCGCAAACACGTCCTGGCTGAGGCGACTATTAGGCACGAGCCGAATAAACTTATCCGGTCCTCTTGTTGGGGTCCAAATCTTTTCCCTGAGGATCTTGTGGAGGAAGTCTTGGCAGAGGCTACTAGAGTTAATCAGAGCCTTAAAGCCCGTTGGGGTTTGACTCCTAAGCGGAAATATGATCCCGCAAGTTACCAAGCCCGGGGTAGGAAGAAGCTCCGCCCGTATACCTCCACTCAGTTCCGGCAACAGCAGAGTAGCTCGTCCGTTTTCCGGCAGCCTCTTCCTCCATCTCCTGCTGTTCCTGCACAGCCTTCCACCTCTCAGGCTCCTTCCTCGGACGACTACGTCACTGTTCTGCTCCCTAAGAGCCAGCTTCCCGGTGCCTCCACCACCTCTCCAGCCTTTAACCAGTCTTATGGGGCTCAAGGCTCTTCCCAGGGTTATAACAGAGGTAGAGGCTACCACCGTGGTTCATACCAGAACAGAGGTAGAGGTAGATTCTTTCGCAAGGGAAAGAACTTCCGAGGCGGACGTGGAGGCAACTCCTCAAGCCAATACTGAGGTGCAGCGGGTAGGGGGGAGGCTTTATGCCTTCCGCAACAAATGGAGGTTCAGTCCCTGGGCTTTCAGTATCATCTCCAAGGGACTGGGGTGGAGTTGGATTCAAGGACCTCCTCCACCGAACAGATTTCATCAGCATTCCACTCCGGACCTAGTCGAATTTGTCCAGGACTTGTTACAAAAGAACGCCATACAAGAAACGAAACACCTGAAGTTTCAGGGTCGGCTGTTCAGTGTCCCGAAGAAGGATTCGGACAAGAGAAGAGTGATTCTAGACCTATCCCTTCTCAACTTGTCCATTCAATGCGACAAGTTTCGAATGCTTACCGTCTCGCAGGTGCGGACCTTACTTCCCCGTGGGGCCGTCACCACCTCTATCGATCTTACAGACGCCTATTATCACGTCCCGATAGCGAGACACTTCCGTCCGTATCTAGGCTTCCGCCTAGGAAACAAAAATTACTCCTTCAAGGTGATGCCTTTCGGGCTCAACATCGCCCCAAGGATCTTCACAAAGTTAGCAGAAGTTGCTGTTCAGGAACTCAGAAATCAAGGGATTCAAGTAGTAGCCTATCTGGACGACTGGCTCATTTGGTCAGACACCTCCCAAAATTGCCTAAAAGCCACTCACAGAGTCATCCAATACCTTCAATCTCTAGGCTTCCAGATCAACTTCAAGAAGTCCCGTCTTCTTCCGAAATCAAAGTTCCAATGGCTCGGCCTGCAATGGGATCTTATATCTCACACTCTGTGTCTTCCCAAACCCAAGAGGTTAGAGATTGCAATGAACACCAAACGCTTCCTCAAAGACAAAGTAAGTTCCAGACGACTCCAAGAGAGGATCCTAGGGTCCCTTCAATTTGCTTCAGTGACGGATCTACTTCTGAAAGCAAAATTGAAAGATATCAATCATGTCTGGCGTTCGAGGGCGAACCGGAAGCTCCAGGACAGGAAAGTCCGCCTTCCTCCCATTCTACGGGAAAGACTTCTACCTTGGACAAGGGCCAACAATCTGTCAAAGTCAGTTCCCCTTCGATTTCCGCCTCCGAAGTTAATCATTCACACGGACGCATCCCTATCAGGTTGGGGAGGCTATTCTCAGCTCAGGAAAGTTCAAGGTCTTTGGTCTCCCTTATTCCGCCAATTTCACATCAATGTGCTGGAGGCCATGGCAGTTCTTCTAACCATGAAACGTCTCGCTCCATCCAAGAGACAACACCTTCGTCTGGTTCTCGACAGCGAAGTGGTGGTCCGCTGCCTCAACAGAGGCGGATCAAAATCAGGGCCTCTGAACCATGTTCTAGTAGCCATATTCTCCCTAGCAGCCTTGAACCGTTGGCATCTTTCAGCTGTCCACCTGGCGGGAGTCCGGAACGTAGTTGCAGACGCCTTGTCCCGGACCTCCCCTCTAGAATCGGAATGGTCACTCGATCTAAAGTCATTCCAGTGGATTCTCTCTCGGGTTCCGGGTCTCCAAGTGGACCTCTTCGCCACGGAGTCCAACCACAAATTGAGAGTATATGTGGCTCCCAATCTAGACCCTCAGGCCTACGCCACAGACGCCATGTCACAGAATTGGGACATCTGGGAAAGGATTTATCTCTTTCCCCCAGTGAATCTTTTACTGAAAGTCCTAGACAAACTGAGATCCTTCAAGGGACGAGTAGCCTTGGTCGCACCCAACTGGCCCAAGAGCAATTGGTACCCTCTCCTGCGAGAGTTGAGACTACATCCTCACCCGATACCCAATCCGGTTCTGTCTCAGATAGTACAAACACGCGTTGTGTACGCTTTCTCAAACATTCAGAGCGCCCTAACTTTATGGACTTCATGAAGTTTGCGGCCATGCATGGTGCCAATATCGATCCTCAAAACACCCTGTTCCTAGAATCAGATAAACGGGATTCCACCATCCGCCAATATGATTCTGCGGTTAAAAAGTTGGCTAAATTTTTGATAGACTCAGACGTACACTGTATGAACTTGAACCTTATAGTCACTTTCTTTAGAACTTTATTAGAATCAGGTCTGGCAGCCAATACTATCACCACTATTAAATCTGCCTTGAAAAAGATCTTCCTAGTGGGTTTTAACATAGACTTAACCGACTCTTTGTTAGCTTCAATTCCGAAAGCCTGTGCCAGACTGAAACCGGTTACTCGTCCTACCCCGGTTACCTGGTTCCTTAATGATGTAACCGACTCTTTGTTAGCTTCAATTCCGAAAGCCTGTGCCAGACTGAAACCGGTTACTCGTCCTACCCCGGTTACCTGGTTCCTTAATGATGTACTCAAATTGGCTTCTGATACCATTAACAGTTCTTGTGATTACATTCCCCTTCTCAGGAAAACACTTTTCCTGGTGAGTTTGGCTTCCGGGGCAAGAATTTCTGAACTGGCAGCTTTGTCAAGAGACCCGGGTCATATTGAGTTCCTTCCTTCGGGAGAGGTCCTTCTTTCACCTAACAAATTCTTTTTAGCTAAGAACGAAGACCCTCAGAACAGATGGTCCTCCTGGAAAATTGTTCCCCTCACGCAAGATCCGTCTCTGTGCCCTGTTACTACTCTTAAGTCTTATTTATCCCGGACCTCCTCTAACTCCTCCGGGCCTCTATTCGTTAGAGAACAAGGCAGTACCATTACCATTAAAGGGATCAGGCAACAAATTTTGTATTTTATTAAACAAGCTAGCCCTGACTCTTTTCCTCTTGCACATGATATCAGAGCGGTTGCTACTTCGGTGAACTTTTTTCACCACATGAATTTTACGGATCTTTCCAGGTATACAGGGTGGAAGTCACCGTCAGTGTTCAAGAAACACTATCTTAAACATTTGGAAGCCCTTAAATTTCCTACAGTAGCTGCAGGGAGCGTAGTTACCCCCAGGTAACTCACATGTTAATTCCTTGTCATTTTATCTCTCCCCCTTACCTGCCTCATTTATACCCTATTTGTATTCGTTGGTTTCGCACCTGATTACTATTACTATATTTGTAAATTTTTGACTCCTGAGTATCTGTATATATCATCACTCACGGCATTATTATACCTTACCTTTTTTGTCAATTGTTCTACCAAGTGGATTTATGTTCTTTTTAAGATACCCTTATAGCTGTTTTTGGCACTCATCTCTGATTAAAGTAACTTGTATTTTCCTTATGTTTATGTTTTTTCCTTTATTTTGCAAGTTTGGTGACATTTCTCTTGTATATATTCACTGGCCGGCACAGGTTCAAGCCCAGAAAAGGGATTTTGACGTAGGAAAAATCTATTTCTGGGCGAGGGACCTGTGCCGCCCAGTGAACCCTCCCAGCTCCTCTCCCTTGGAGTCCCCAAACTTTGGGTGCTAAGGAGTTGGGTTCTGAGCGGATGCAGAGTTGGTGGTGCCGAGTGAGGTTGAACGGCTCTCCTCTATTGGGGTCTTTGTCGTGGATGAATCTAAATAGTGCGGGACCTCTGGATTATACGCCCAATTCTATACCGACACCAATAGGTGAGCGAGCTAGTTAACCTAGCACTCCTTTACATTTTTTCTCTGGTATATTTAGCAGTAAATTACCTAAGAATAAGTGCTAATAGGAGCTTATTCACTGGGCGGCACAGGTCCCTCGCCCAGAAATAGATTTTTCCTACGTCAAAATCCCTTCTTTAGCCTCCCGGACCCCCCGGGGTCCCCTATTTGCCTTCATTCAATATATTTAAGGCATTTATATGAATAGTTTTATCATGGGTTGGATATATATATATATAGAATTACAGCACCCGGGCCCCGTGCCCTTCATTTGCTTCCATTCAGGATAATAATGATATTAACTTTTATAATATTTATAATATTTAATATTTATTGCTTTCCTTTAAGATACTCATGCATCTTTTTTCTTACAGACTGTCCGCTGTGCGATGACGGCATGTGCCGCTGTTCTCCACCAACCCTGCGGCCATGATGTGTGTCGTTCGCACGCTCACTGCTCTCTTCAAGTGGATGACCTAGCTGTTTGGCATCCGGACAACTGTGTTGTCTGCTACAAATTGGCTTCCACTCTAACATCTGACTCGGTGAGTGCATTTACTTTAATACAGACTTGTGGGGAGTTACATTTTAATGTTCTCTTTTAATCTTTTTATTACTTTAAGGCCACAGTCCTCTGGACTTCCTGCATGCCTTATACGTGCCTACGAAGTCCTTGGGCTTCTTAGTTTTTTCTTTGGCACTTTTATTCCTCACTAATAGTCTGTTCTCTTTCAGAGCATCCAGCTTGAAAAGGACACAGCCCGAGCTACCCTCAAGATCTGGATTGGCGGGTTCGCCCGCAACGTGAAGGCCAAACAGCCTTATATCCTTTCTGAGGAATGGTGTTCCCGCCTCTACCCCAATGCTAAAACATCGGCTGCAGTCCCCAAAGCGCTGGCGGACCCGATCATCGAGAGCATTGCATCTCTTCTTCTGGCCCCGGACCAAGGGGAGACGGGTGGCACCCTAACTGAGGACGTCGCTACCCTCGACCTCGATGTGGAACCCATGGCTCTGGATGATCCCGACGTAGGTAGGGACGTAGGTGAGTCAGGTGGTTCCCGGGCTGGGATTCCTCTCCCTAGCCCGGCTTTCTCTTCTACTTCCGACCAATCTTCTTTTCGAGGTTTTCCGGGGACAACCGGGACTGATCTCAGCTCCCGACCTGTTCCCCCCAAAGTGAAGGCTCATCACAAGCCTTTATATAAAACTCACAAATCTTCCCAAGACCACAACCCTTCGAGATCGTCATCCTCGAAGGCTAAATCCTCCTCCACCAGAGTCTCTCAAGACCCAATTACTGTGCCCTCAACCTCTCAAGGAGTAGTGTCCGTTTCGGCACCTGTTTCCCCTCAGGCGGGATCATTTAACATGGAGGAATTTTCTGAGAAACTGTTTGCTCGTTTTGAGTCGATGCTATCGTCTCATACGAAGCAATCACATGAGAGGATAGCTTCTGTGGAGAGCCTAGTCCAAGGCCTCATGAGTTCGGGGCTACCACCACCACAACAGCAGTACCCCATTCCCGACGCCTCCAAGCTTCCTCCTTTCAATAAGAATAACCCTTGGAGGTTAGCATTGCATGCCCCCTTATCGGAGGGTATGCTGTCAATCGAGGGTTTCGGTACACGGCCTCTTATGGACTACGAATTCTACCCGCCGGGTCTTGAATTCCCCTTCCCCGGCTACGCTCGCCTCACGGAAGAGGCTCTGATCCGTTTAGATAAGGTTCCAAAGGAAACTGTTATTTTTCCTAAGGAACAGGCACAGTCTGTCTTGGTTCGACTGTTCCATGAGTGGGACTGCTTGAACACCATGCTTACGGCCCACAAAAGTTCGTACACTATGTTTGTGGCCGACGACCAAACCCCTACACCATGTGCGACCAAGATCCTGGAGTCGGTCTTCCAGGCTATCAAAGACGAGAAGCCTTTACCACAACTCAGGGAGACCGACTTAACCTCCCTCCTCTTTCCGGGTGACAGTGAATATTGGCGGAATGCCCCAGCTACCTTTTCAGTAGGTAAGTTGAGCCCGGACTGTGCCTTGACGCAGTTCAGCGAACGGCTTCCCAAACTCCCAGAGTCTCTTATTAAATTAGAATTTGATTCTAGGTGCAGATTTGGCAGGTCTCTCAATTCGGCCACCCTTTCCGAATTGACCGTTGCCACTTACAACGAGGAGGACCTCCTTAAGGCCCTCACTAAGTCGTTACTGCAAAACTTCATGGCTGACGCCTATGATTTTGCAAGCGCCAGGACCCGTTGTCGACGACACGTCCTCTCTGAAGCCACCATTAGGCACGAGCCTAATAGGCTCATCAAAGCTCCAGTTTGGGGCCCTGATCTTTTCCCGGAGGATTTGGTTAACTCGGTCCTTAGCGAGGCAGCTAGGGCCAACCAAAGCCTCAAAGTTAGATGGGGCCTCGTTCCAAAGAGGAAATATGAGCTTACTGGTACCCCAATCCGAGGTAGGAAGAGATTGAGGCCTTTCCACTCTTCCCAATTCAGGGTTCAACCGGCCCCCAGCCTTCTACATCAAAGGGCCAGCAGCAAGAACAATACGTCCTGGTCCCTCAGTCTCAAATCGCCTCGACTTCCTTCTCCCCCGCCTTTAACCCCATTTATGAGGCTCAGAGCTCCTTCCGTGGCTACCAGAGTCACGGGTGACAGGGGTGCCTTTCGTGCCCGAGGTAGCGGAAGGGGTTACCACCGGGGCAAGTCTTCCCGTGGAAGCAGAGGAGGCAAATCATCCTCCACCCAATGAGACAACGCAGGTAGGAGGGAGACTGTACATGTTTCGAGACCGTTGGAAGTTCAGCGATTGGGCTTCCAGCATTATCTCCAAAGGGCTAGGGTGGAGCTGGATATAGGGACTTCCTCCACCGAACAGCTTTTACCAATTGCCAACAGAAGAACTATGTTCCTTCACGACAGATCTGCTATAAAAGAATGCGATCCAAAGCATACGTCGCTTAAGATTTCAAGGATGGTTGTTCAGCGTGCCAAAGAAAGGCTCAGACAAACGAAGGGTAATCCTGGACCTGTCTCGTTTAAATTCCTTCATTCGTTGCGAAAAATTCCATATGCTTACCGTCTCGCAGGTGCGAACCTTACTTCCCCGTGGGGCCGTCACCACCTCCATCGATCTTACCGATGCCTACTATCACGTTCCAATAGCAAGGCATTTTAGTCCTTTTCTGGGCTTCAAGCTAGGCAAACAAGCCTATGCATTCAAAGTGATGCCGTTCGGGCTCAACGTAGCACCCAGAATCTTCACCAAACTAGCAGAGACAGTCATTCAAGAGCTTTGCACTTAGGGGATACAGGTAGTGGCCTATCTAGACGATTGGCTAATCTGGTCAGACAAAGTCCTCACCTTCCTTCGACAACTGGGATTCCAAGTCAACTTCGGGAAATCCCGCCTGGTCCCGGAGACCAAGTTTCAATGGCTGGGACTACAATGGGACCTATGCTCCCATACGCTGTGCCTCCCCAAAGCCAAAAGGAAGGAGATTGTGAGGAAGACAAGACAATTTCTCAGGGAGAAGTTGACCTCCAGAAGGAACCAAGAGAGGATCCTAGGTTCCTTGCAGTTCGCCTCCGTGACAGATATCGTCCTACGGTCCAAACTCAAGGACATAAACAGAGTGTGGCGCTTCAGAGCAACCGCAAAACGCCGCGACAGACGTGCTCACCTTCCCCCAATCCTGAAGAAAAGTCTAAGCCTTGGACGAAGGTCAAGAATCTCTCCAAGTCGGTTCCCTTACAACATCCGGTCCCGGGACTCGTCGTCCACACAGATGCCTCCCTAACAGGGTGGGGAGGTTACTCCAAACACAAGAAAGTCCAAGGGTTATGGTCACCGGTCTTCCAACACATGCACATCAACGTCCTAGAGGCCATGGCAGTCTTCCTCACTTTAAAACGTCTCAATCCAGCCAGGAATCTCCATATCAGACTGGTTCTCGACAGTGCAGTCATAGTTCACTGCCTCAACAGAGGAGGCTCCAGATCAGCCCAAATAAACCACGTCATGTTGCAGATTTTCTCCATGGCGGCAATGCACAAGTGGCACCTGTCAGCAGTCCATCTAGAAGGAGTCCGGAATGTGGTAGCGGACTCCCTTTCCCGGACGACTCCGCTAGAGTTGGAATGGTCACTAGACAATCGATCTTTCCAGTGGATACTATCTCAAGTCCCGGGTCTCCAGGTGGATCTGTTTGCGACGGAATCCAATCGCAAACTGGATTATTATGTAGCCCCCAACCTGGACCCTCAGGCTTATGCCACGGACTCTATGATTCTAGATTGGAATACCTGGAAGACGATTTATCTGTTTCCTCCGGTGAATCTCCTGCTGAAAGTTCTGCACAAATTCAGATCCTTCAAAGGTCGAGTGGCTCTCGTAGCCCCCAACTGGCCCAAGAGCAATTGGTTCCCCTTGTTGCTAGAACTAGGTCTCAGCCCCCGGCGGATTCCCAATCCGGTGCTCACACAGACAGTACAAACTCGCAATGTGTTCGCTTCCTCAAGGATTCTGGATGCCCTAACTTTATGGACTTCATGAAGTTCGCAGCCCAACGAGGTGCGAGTATCGATCCTTTGAATACTATTTTCCTGGAATCTGACAAAAGGGAATCTACTCTCCGTCAATCTGACTCAGCTGTCAAGAAATTAGCTAAGTTCTTGAAAGATTCCCAAGTTGAGAAAATGACAATGAACCTAACTGTGACATTCTTCCGGACTCTCTTCGAATCAGGCCTGGCAGCCAATACCATTACTACAATTAAGTCAGCCTTGAAAAAGATCTTCCATATTGGTTTTGACATTGATTTAACAGATTCATATTTCTCATCCATTCCGAGAGCTTGTGCCAGACTAAAACCTTCCACTCGCCCTAGCGCAGTTTCCTGGTTTTTAAACGACGTTCTTAAGCTAGCCTCTGACACTCCAAATGAATCCTGTAACTATATGGCATTATTAAGAAAGTCACTTTTCCTTTTGAGCCTCGCCTCTGGCTCCAGAATCTCGGAATTGTCAGCTTTATCTAGAGACCCAGGTCATATAGAGTTTCTCTCTTCAGGTGAGGTCCTTCTCTCCCCTAACAAAGTGTTCCTGGCTAAAAATGAGGATCCCCAGAACAGGTGATCCCCCTGGAAGATTGTTCCACTTCCTAGGGATCCATCCCTGTGTCCAGTTACCACCCTGAAATCCTACTTAAGTAGAACTTCCACTACAACCACAGGGCCCTTATTTATTAGAGAGCACAGAGGAACTATTACCCTTAAGGGAATCAGGCAACAAATTCTTTATTTTATTAAACAAGCTAATCCTGAATCATTCCCACATGTCCATGATATTCGAGCTGTGGCTACCTCAATTAATTTTATCCACCATATGAAATTTGATGAGCTCTAAAAATATACGGGTTGGAAGTCCCCTAAAGTTTTCAAGCGCCACTACCTAAAACCTTTAGAAGCTCTTAGATTTGCCACAGTAGCTTCGGGGAATATAGTTCCTCCCGAGGGTACTGAGTCCTAATCGCAACGTCTTGCTCTGTCCTCTTTCCCTCCTGCCTGGCTTACCTGTTGTTCCTACCTGTTTTGTTTACCATGATGTATTATTTTATTATTCAATTGATCGTTTTCACGAATTATTTTGATTTCACTTGTTTTTGAAATCCCCGGGCTGATCTTCCTTTGTTATGTTAATTATTTATATCTATGATTGTATGCTTTACTGCATTTTGCTTACCAAGCTGTATTAACATTATTCATACCTGTTGACTTTCCCTATGGGTTTCATTTTGATTATGTATCATGTCTAATTGTCACTGTCATTTACATGTTCATCTATTTTACGGGTTTCCACATCCCTCCTTTTTGATATTAAAATTCATCAGCTATATTAATTTTGTGTTATTCCCTTCAGGTAGTTAGCCATATTGGGTCCCCATTCTCTGGTACGATTTCACTGGGCGGCACGGGTCGGAGCCCAGAAAAGGGATTTTGACGTAGGAAAAATCTCGCCCAGTGAACCCACCCGTCCCTCCCTAATTGGGCCCCAATCTGGGGTGCTATAGGGAGTGACGTCACTGGCGTGGGATTGATAGTAGTAGTACGATGTTGAACGGCACCTCGCTGTTCGGGGATTTTGACAGGAGATACCTAAATGGTGCGAGACCTCTGGTTGTGAATTATCACGCCCCAGTATTATATCGACACCTTATACAGGTGAGCGAGCTGGGTTCAACCTGGCATTCCCATGATATTTTTTCTCCGGTAATATATAGCAGTTATATACCTTAGAAATGGTGCTAAAGGAGCATTTCACTGGGCGGCACGGGTCTCCCGCCCAGAAATAGATTTTTCCTACGTCAAAATCCCTTTTTCGCTTCGCTCAAAATCCGTTTTTTGGGCTCAAGCCATGACGTCCTGATGGAAGTGTACCAGAGAATTAATGTATCGTGGATTTTTACCACTTTTTATCCAAGTGCCAAGGGCTTCGAACAGTATTATAGAACATGTCCTTACCAGAGAGTCTATGATATACTAGCTTCCCGCCCCCCCCCCGGCAGGGAAGTCCTGGTGGACAATAGGACATCTCGAAGCGATCATTGAAGAGCTACTCACCCGGCGGAGAGATCATGCTGGACTCGGAGACAAGACAAAGGTTAATATTCGGGTAGGAATATTATCAAGCATAGGTAAGTATATAACATAATTACAACTCTCCTGGAGGAGAGATCATGCTGGTCTCGGAGACAAGACAAAGGATAATATTCGAATAGGAATATTATCAAGGCATGAGTGAGTATATAACATAATTACTTATATTATTCTTTCTGATCATCAGTAAAGAGGTAAATGAAACTATAACAATCGTATATTTCTTGATAAGGAATAGGAGCGAAAAGAGACGCACATGAAAATAAAATAGACATTTTATTTTTAGGATTGCAGATCATTATGGCAGTAATTACAATAATGATTATAGAATTTATTTACAATAATAAAGAATAATGTACATAGAAATGAAAGACGGTAATCTTGATTCTGAAAAGAAAAATTTGCTTTTTAGAAACACAAGTTCCAGAGGAACGCCAGTCTTTTGAAATTCAAAGAAAACACATCATGCCCTAGGGCATGTGGCACTCATGTAAAGTCTATGACATTTCACCTTGGTAAAGAACAGTCCATTAGAAACACTAAGTGTCCATTAATTCACTATGTATCACAAAAGGGTCAACACAGGCACCCGTAGAGTTAGAGTCCCAAGTAACTCACTGTTCTATGCAGATTTAAGCAGCAGGTTTCATAACACTACCTGCAGCTACCACGAAATGCTTTACTTCGTGCACTTGTTTTGCGTAGTGCTTGAAGAAAACGCGCGATGATTTCCAGCCTGTAAAGCTCTTGAGGCTTTCGAAATCCATACTCTGGAAAAAGTTCAGAGAAGAAGCGACTTTTCTAGGATCGTGACCTGCGGGTGTACTATCAGGATTCGCTCTGCGAAGGAAGTAGGTGATTTTCGCTCTTAGTTGTTTCAGTGACAGGTCGCTACCCGATGTTTCTCCTTTGAAGAGTTGTCCTCCACCGAAGTCTGAAGTTCTTCGAAGATAGACCTTAAGACTCTCCACTGGGCATAGAGAGACATCTTCCTTCAGGGGGCAGATTCTCCAAGGGCCCCATCTCTTGGTGGGTAGTTCATTCTTAGCGAGAAACGTCGGATCGGGGAAGAGGGTAAGATCTCCTGTCTTGGTGAACAGGATAGGACCCTCTTCTCTTGATAATGCCACTATTTCTCTGACTCGGGCCCCCGAGGCGAGAGCAAAAAGGAAGATAACTTTATGAGTCAGGTCTTTCAGAGGACACAAATCGTTGTCCAGGCTAGAAGCAAAATGGAGCACCTTGTCCAGGGACCAGGAGATAGGTTTTGGTGGGGGTGCTGGGCGTAGTCTAGCGCATGCCTTTGGCAGTTTATTGAAGGTATCGCTGGACAGATCAATCTGTAAGGCGTATAGGAGTGGTCTAGTCAAGGCCGATTTACAAGTGGAAATCGCGTTGGCCGCTAAGCCTTGTCCATGAAGGTGAATGAAGAAGGACATGCAAAAATCAATGGTGATTTCCGTAGGATTTTTTGCCTTGACGAAGGAGACCCACTTTCTCCAGGAAGATTCGTATTGCCATCTGGTAGACTCAGTCTTGTACTCCTCGAGGAAGTCTAAGCTTTTCTTCGAGATCCCAAACCTTTTCTTTGCGGCTAAGGAGAGAAAGTCATGAGATGAAGGTCCCTGACTTTCAGTGATGAAGCGAAGACAGTCGACTTCTGTACTTGTTGAGAGAGAACTGGGCCCGGTAGGGGGATCAGCGTGGGTTGCAGCTCAAGGACCAGGGGATACCAATTGCTCCGGGGCCACTTGAGAGCCACTAGGGCCGCTGTCCCTTTGAAGGTTCTCAGTTTGGATAGGACTTTCAGCAGAAGGTTGGGAGGAGAGAACAGGTATATCCTGGACCATCTGTTCCAATCCAGGGACATGGCATCCACTGCTTCTGCCTTGGGGTCCTCGTATGGGGCCACATATCGAGGAAGTTGATTGTTGTCGCTCGTCGCGAAGAGATCAATCTGAAGTTCCAGGACTTGGTGAGAGATGAAGGAGAATGATTTTCCGTCTAGAGACCATTCCGACTCTATTGGCCTTGTCCTCGATAGAGCGTCCGCCGTCACGTTGCGGAATCCTTGTAGGTGAACTGCAGACAGGTGCCAATTCTTCCTTTCTGCCAAACGAAAGATCGGAAGAAGCACCTGATTTATCTGGGGCGATCTCGAGCCCTGACGATTGAGACATCTGACTACCACCGAGTTGTCCAGAGTCAGACGGATGTGGATCGAGGGAGGCGGGGAGAGTTTCTTCAGGGTGAGAAGAACCGCCATGGCCTCCAAGATGTTAATGTGAAACGTCTTGAATAGGGGAGACCATGTTCCTTGAACCTGTTGTTGGTGGGAGTGACCTCCCCAACCCTCCAGTGAAGTGTCCGTGTGGATGTTGATCGATGGAGGCGGGTGTTGAAGAGGAATGGACCTTTTCAGGGCCTTTGCTTCTGACCATGGCTTTAAAAGTAAGCGAAGTCTGTTCGGAAGCCGTCTCTTGAGGTCTCTTCGAGCGATGGATGCGAAACGTCTCCAGACTCCTGCGGCATCCTTTAGCTGTGCGCGAAGCACTGGGTTTGTCACAGAGGCGAACTGTAGAGAGCCGAGAACTTGTTCCTGTTGTCGTCTTGAGATCCGTTTGGATTTTAAAAGCCTTCTGACAGACCCTGCTATTTCCTTCCTTTTCTTCTGTGGAATGGAAAGGCGGTGTGACTGAAGGTCCCAATGGATTCCCAACCATTGGAACTTCTGAGCTGGAGAGAGGCGAGATTTTTCTGCGTTTATCTTTAAGCCTAGATGCTCTAGGAACTGGGTGACTTTGTTGCAGGCTCTCACACAATCTTCAGGCGATGTCGACCAGACTAGCCAGTCGTCTAGGTAGGCCATCACTTGGACGCCCTGAAGACGTAGCTGTTGGACGATTGCGTCTGCCAGCTTGGTGAAGATCCGTGGAGCCACATTTAGCCCGAAGGGCATGGCCCTGAAGGCGTAACTTTTCCTTTGGAGTCAAAATCCTAGGTAGGAGGAAGCGTAGTGATTCATTGGAATGTGCCAGTAGGCATCCGCCAGGTCTATGGAGACCGTGTAGGCCCTGTGAGGCAGAAGGGTCCTTATTTGTTGCAGAGTCAGCATCTTGAATTTGTTGTTCGCAATTAACTTGTTAAGGGGGGATAAGTCTAGAATGACTCTGAGTTTGTCTGAGTCTTTCTTGGGGACACAAAAGAGTCTCCCTTGGCACCTGATTGACTTTACCCTCCTGATCACCTTCTTGTTCAAGAGTTCCAGGACATATTCTTCCAGGAGGGGTGTTGACTGTTGGAAGAATTGCTGGAAGGATTGGGGTGGTCGAGTCCAGCTCCAGCCCAGTCCCTTCTTGACGATGCTGTGTGCCCAGGGATCGAAGGTCCAACGATCCTGGAATTGGCGGAGTCTTCCTCCCACCGGAAGCACTTCATTGCTTCTGGTGTCCCGAGGGTTTGCCACCTCGTCCGCTAGCTCCCCTTCCTCCTGTACCTCTGGAGGGACGGCGAGAAGAATCTCTGCCGGAACCTCTGCCTGAGCCCCTACCTTTGGGACGAAAGGTAGTCGAGTGTTGTTCGTAGGCAGGGGTGAAGACCGGCGACTGCGATACCACCGGCTGGGGGACCAGTTGAAAGGTCTGTTGTGGCTGCGTAGCCACTTGGGGAGTAGCGGGACGCGGAAACTGTCGTCTCGGTTGACGTTGCTGGGGTCTGGGTTTCGAGGATTTCCTCTTAGGCTGAGGGCCATCGTCCTGAGAGGACTTCCTCTTTCGGGGCATGCCCCACTTATGGAGAAGGTTCCTGTTCTCCGTAGCAGCTTTGTCCACTATCTCTTTCACCAAGGTAGACGGGAAGAGTTGTTTGCCCCAGATATTGGAGGAAATCAGTCTCCGGGGTTCGTGTTTCACCGTTGCACTGGCGAACACGAATTCTCTACAGGCTCTACGAGCCCTAGCGAAACTATATAGGTCCTTGGTCACGGTCGCCAGGTGCGACTTAGCAAGGACCATGTAAAAGTCCGGGACTCTGGTATCCCTGGCCATGAGTTCTAGCTGTACCTGATGGGACAGCGAAGCAACAAGTCTCTCCTTCGTATCCTGTTCCCTACGAAGGAGGTGATCGTTCAGCCGTGGGAGGTCCTCATTGAATTGACGACCGGCCACATCAGGTTCCAGTTTTCTTACCGTGAAGGTCGACTGGATGTCTTTCCAGTGCCTATCATCGGGGGGAAGAGTAATGGAGAAGGGTCTGCACTCCTTCAGTGCAGGGCAAGGCTTCCCTTCCTCCACTGCCTTCATTACCGCTGTGAAGGCCTTTTCAATGAAGGGGAAGGTCGCAGTAGTTGGCACAACGAAGGTTGGATGCTTCTTACTAAGCGCCGGCATCTTGGAGTTTGTGAAACCCTGGCTCTTCACTGCCTGAGCTAACATAGCTTGGGCCTTCGCGAGATCGAACACAATCACTTCCTTTGGTTCGGTCTCTTCCTTTGAGGCTGGTTCAGACCTGAGCCGGACGTAACAGTCCGGATAAGCCTCGAAATTCGGGAAGAACTCCACTTCTTCCAACAAAATAGAGCCAACCCTTTCACTGATATAGATCTTGCCAGTTGTGATTGGCATATGCTCGGCGTATCTCCAAGGGTTAGCTTCTGAGCAGGTGGGGAGGTCCTTAACCGAAATCTAATTTGGTTGTTTGAAGCCGACGAGAGTCGTCCGGAATTGCTCCTGAGTCTCACGCAGCTTGTTGTCCATGAGGGCTTCAAGCATTTTGAAGACCTCTCGAGTGGCCGATGGAAGAGGGTCTGGGGTGGCAGAAGTCGAAGGAACAGGTTCCTCGGACGGTGCAGGAGTTGCTGGGGGAGCAGGAGCGACCTCGTTCTCCGAATCAGGGTATTCAACCTGATCTTCCTCATAGTCGAGCTTCTCGCCCATGAGGTTCTTCTCCGTCTCTTCAGACACTTCCGACATACGTTCCACGTTGTCGTAATCAAGATGGCACTCACGCATGGACTGTGCCATGACGACGTCAGGTTCGACCACGATCTGGACGGTGGGGATCTGATCACGGGGGACCACTGAGTCTTTAGATGCTTTTGGGAAAAGCAAGGCCCTCAAGTCTTCGTTGGGAAGATACGGTCCAGTGGCGTTCTTCTGGAAGCCACGCACCCATTTGCGTAGCTTCTCTCTAGCAATGTCCCTTGCCTCGGCAGTAGGAGGATCGTTGAACGCCTCTACGAGAAGACTTTTGCAGACTGTACAGTTCTGCGGGTCCCAAAATTTCAGGTCGCCTTTCTTGGCGGCGCAGGGGGTGTGGGTCCGGCACGCCTTGTGCCCGTAGAAGTCCGGGCGCTTCACCCTGCAGAATTTGCTCTCACACTTCAAGTACTCCTCCTGTAAAAGAAAGAGATCATGAGTACATGGAAGGCATAAGAATGACTTACATTACTCTAATATTAAGAATAACTTAATCTAAAGTTAAGAATAACAACTCATAAGAATATATTAATGTTTAAGATTGATGAGCGGGAAAGGAAGTAGATAGACACATACTGTACTTGTGAATCCCGCCCAGCCGGTTACCGTAACCTTATCTGTAGACAATTCCTTTGTACCCGAAGGTCACAATGAGGGAAATCCGTATGAATGAGCCAAGCTAGGTTTTTAACAGGAATTGTCCACAGAGTGTGCCAGGGTCTGAGACCACTCAGAGCCTTGGGGGAGAGGGGAAATAGGATAAACCCCTTAATAAATGTAGGTTCCGGCAATCGACTGCACTGAGATACACAGAGTATGCTGGAATTATTGTAATGTGCAATCAAACAGCATAGCCACTATCTTTGGATGGTAAGACGATACCTATATGGAAGTGGCCAAGCTATCTGACTGCTACATATTGACTGTCGGCATGTTGCTGGAAGCCAGGGAAGGGGTACATGTCCCTTAACGTCTCATGAGGGTGCCGGCAGACCGACGGAACACCGGAGGCCGGTCCTGCAGGGTGGAAGGCATCAAGGCAGACACACTGAGTATCTTAAATGGATAATACCACGGTGGCGACCGCCGGCACAGCGGCGGGTCGTCGGCAGGGGGCGGCGGCTCCGCGGCATGGTGAGCCTTGGATCAATTCATAAGATTGACAAATATATGGTTGTATACCTAGATTGCCGGCAAACAATGCCGGCATGCGGGTGGCAGACTCCGAAAGTCGGCCGGCTGTTACTAGGTAAAAATAAGGGGTGGGACGTCGGCGGTATGTCGACGGAAGGCGGCCGGCACACGGAAGGCCGACGTCTTATAGGGGGAAGGCATCTTATGAATGAAGGTCACCTGAGGAAGTGGCGGTTATCGCCGGCAGTAGAGACGGCAAGGGACCGGCACCAAGATAGAAAGAGAGAAAGGTAAGGAGGGATGAAAAGGGTAAAATCCTATACCCTTCCGGCATCCCTCCGGAGAGAGTGCACTCATGATAGGGGTGGATACTCCTAACATCCGGCAGGGAGCCGGCAGGCGGCCGGGTGCCTGTGGTAACCCAAGGGAGGGAAAGAGGGCACTCAAAGAGGGGGGAATCCCCCGCCGGCAACTACCCCCATAGAACGCTATGAAGGGTATATGTACCAGAGCGGCCAGCTCAGCAGGAGAATAATGTTAGCCCTACCACTCCACCCAAGGGAGGAGTTGTAGGACTAAGGACAGAGGTGTGTAGGCAGGCCTACACCAAAGGGATAGGTGGGGAGGGAGAAGAAGGGGTCTTTCTAATGAGGAGACTCTGCATGAGAACGGCCACCAAGGTAAGGGAGAACGCTCCCTAACCTAGGATAGGTAGCCTAGATCAAGTACAGTACTAATGTACTGTCCCAAACTATAATAAGACAGAGTCTACCCCCAGAACTTAACCTAGAGTAGGAGGACTAACTCCTAGGCTAGGCAAGCCTGAAAGATGCATCGCTAGTTGCAGGGAGGAAGGAGTAACCCAACCAAGTGCAACTGGGGAAGGGCAGGGCCCTTCCTAGGTCTCAGTCACGACCCTAAGGGGGGTTCATTCCCTTAGGGTAGGCAGAGAAGCGATAAATACTCTGGTTGTAGACGAAATTCCCCTATATAGAAGGGAAAGCAAGTCTACCCAGAGGGAATGCCCGCAGGCAGGGGGAATAGGGAACATATAAGGGTTCCTACATTAGGTTAGGAGGGGGTTGATACACAATCAACACGGTGCCTTATATGGTCCCCGAAGGCGAAAACACTTACATCACAGTAAATAGTATGTTTAATAATGCCACAATCTTCATAACTTAACTTAGGAACACTGGTATATATCATGCATGAAAACAAGCACTAGGCTGTCCAGCCTAGGGGCTAAGCTAGCGATCTAGTATGGGGTCGAACAGCGACCGAGTCTGATGAGCGCTAAAACACGATATGATTCCCTAGCTATGAAGACTAACTAACTAATAATATTAATTAGTTAAAGGACCGGAGAAGGCTGTTCTGGCTAACTAAATAAAGCCTGCAACATGAACAGCGGCACCGTAAAATGGCGCGTCCGGTATCGGCACAGCTCTGCCACAAAACACAATATTTTACGAAAAGTAGAAGTTACTTTACGGCCAGAGCTTATTTAAACAATACCGGTACCTGGTATTCAACTTTCCAGAAGAAGGCAAGGCTGAAGGCTGCGATATTACGGCAATGTAAGCAGATAAGGAAATCACTTGGGAAAAATCCGACCTAACGTAGAAGCTACAGACGAAAGGATGATGACGGACGTGACGTCATTTAGCAATGGCGCCCGTTTGTTTACGTCTTGAGTACCAAAAGCAGCCACGGATGAGAGTAACTTTGGAACGGCTCCTCAGTTACTCAGCCACCTTTCCATATCGAAGTGTTAACTCTATATGGGGTGCAGATAGCTATGTGGCATGTTAATACATGCGTCCCCTATTGATATACGATATCCTAGAGGGAAACTTTCAGGGTACTCGCACCAGAAGTTAGAATTCTGTGATAACCTTTAGTTTAATTCTCTGGGAATATCCACTGTAGTTAAATATACCCTAGGGAGCTACTGAAGGAACCTTCCATCAGGACGTCATGGCTTGAGCCCAAAAATTATACAGATACTTGTTGCTGAACAGAAACTTGAAAGTAAAATCTCCCAGCAAGTTGAGTTCAGTGTTACCAAGTTAGCTTTAAACTAACTAGACCTAGAGTCACACAAACAATAGGAAAAATATTCCACTAAGCAAAATTTATAGAGAATTTTTTATTTGATCAATAGTTAATTTTGTATGAAATGTGTACATTAGGAATTTGGGAAATATTACTGAATTTCACTTCGCTATCAAAATTTGGTCAAGAGCATTTGGCAATACTGCTTTCATGTAAACAAACACTTGCAAACATTGTTACAATTGTAGCAACTACGACTTGTTTAGTGGTTTTCTAAATATGTAGAAAAAATTGGGATAATGTGTGTACAACTAATTAAGTTTTACCTCACATATTTCATATTACAGTGGAACCTCGCTACTTGAATAACTAGAACAATTTGGTATTTGACCAAAAAATTTGAGTTCAAAATGTCTCTGAATTTGAAAAAAAATTTGGAATTCGACCAGCTGAGTCGACCCGAACCGGTCCAAACAGCATCCCCCGCCAACTTCACGGTGTCAGTTTGAACTAGCGTGCCACCGAAGGAAGACTCGAGCATTCCCGTGTGTTTTAGGTTGTGCTAATCGTAATTTTTGTGCTTTTTTTTTTTTTATTAACTCTGAGCATTCATAATGGGCCCAAAGAAAGCCAGAAATGAACAGAAAGAGAAGAGGATGACAGTGAGAATGACAATTGAACTAAAAAGGGAAATAATTGCCAAATTTGAAAATGGCGTTCGTGTTTCAGATCTCGCTGCGCAGTATGGCATTCCAAAATCAACGATTTTGACTTTCCCCCCAAGAACAAAGAATTGATAAAGGTAGTTAATGTTGCAAAAGGTGTGACTTTGATGTCGAAGCAAAGGTCCCTGGTAATGGAAGAAATGGAAAAGCTGCTAATGATATACATCAGGGAAAAGGAGTTAGCCGGTGATAGCATTAGTGAAGCTCTTATTTGCGAAAAAGCCTTACAAATTTACGGTGACCTAGAAAAGAAAATGGCTAGTACAAGTGCCGAAAGTGAAACATTTACATTCAAAGCCAGCGGAGGTTGGTTCGAAAAATTCAAAAACAGAACTAGCATACATCGTGTAACAAGACATGGCGAGGCAGCAAGTTCGAATAAAGCTGCAGCTGAAAGCTTTGTTAAAAAATTTAATTCTTATATAAAGGAAGAACAGTTTCTTCCTCAACAGGTTTTCAATTGTGATGAGACCGGGTTATTCTGGAAAAAAATACCGGCCAATACGTACATTACAAAGGAGGAAAAATCACTGCCTGGGCACAAGTCTATGAAGGATAGGCTCAATCTTTTGTTGTGTGCAAATGCTAGCAGTGATTATAAAATAAAACCTTTGCTCATCTATCATTCAGACAAGCCTCGGGTCTTTAAAAATAGCAACATAACGAAAAGTAAATTGCCTGTTATGTGGCCGGCAAACACAAAAGCATGGGTGTCCAGACAGTGTTTCATTGAGTGGGTGCACGAAGTGTTTGCCCCCCCAAGTGAAGGAATATTTTACGGCAAAAAAATTGCCTATAAAATTCCTGTTAAGCATGGACATTGCTCCTGCTTACCACCCAGGTTTATAAGATGAATTAGTTGATGAATTCAGTTTCATCAAAAGTTTAACTCCTGCTACCGAATACGACGCCGATTCTTAAGCCCTGGACCAACAGGTCATTTAAAATTTTAAAATCTGTACACAAAAGCCCTTTTCCAAAAGTGTTTCAAGTGACTAATGATACACAACTAACACTTCGAGAATTCTGGAAAGAACACTTGAGCTGTGTGAATCTCATTGACAGTGCATGGAGTGCTGTAACGTACCGTACGTTGAATTCGGCATGGAGAAAACTGTGGTCAGAATGTGAACCGAAGAGAGATTTTGAAGGGTTTCAGTCTCAATCAGGTTCTCCAGTCGAAGAAAGTGCTGTCATTGATGAGATTTTGACCATGGTGAAAACTTTTGGACTTGCGGTCGAAAAAGAGGACATTGATGAGCTTGTGGAAGGACACTCTACCGAGTTAACAACCGAAGAGTTGTTGCATCTGCAACAACAACAGCAGAAGGATATGGTAGACCTTTCACCAGAAGAGGATGAAGGGAGGGAGGAGGTCATTTTTAATGAGTGTGTTATGTCCTGCTTGAGGAGAATAGCACAGCGAAGAAAAAAAAACAGCTTACGATGGATAGGTTTTTAATTAAAGAAAAAATGACAAGCAACTGCAGAGATTGATTAACAAGAGCTAAAGAGATAGAGAAGGGAAAAAACTCATGATTGCATGTTACCCACTACTTTCATGGAAGGGAACTCCCCTTCAAAGCAGTAACCCTCCCTCTTCCTTCCTCCACATCCATTCCCGTATGTCATCACACCGCAGTTACAAAGGTAAGCAAAATGATACAAAAAGGGCTTGTCAGGCTGGGAGGAACAGAGAGAGGAGAGGTCCCCTTTTTTGTTTCATTTGTTTGATGTCGGTTACCGCCAAAATTGGGGGAAGTGCCTTGGTATATGTATGTATGTATTTAGTTTTAATAGTTTATAGATATGTTTTTACATATTGGTACAATATTTAGTTTTAGAACGTGAGCATTTATCTAGTGCTTGGGAACGAATTAATCTAGTTTACATTATGTCTTATGGGAAAAATTATTTCGGTTCTCGACCACAATTCCTGAACGAATTATGCTCAAGAACTGAGGTTTTACTGTACTGTACACCTAAAATATGAAAATTTACTGTGCCAGATGAAAAATCACACTAATTCACCAACTAGGAATTGCTGCTACAATATGTTGTAAAATCATCAATTTTTTCCCAAAAATTACCACTAGTAGCATCTTATGACAGGGGAAATACAGTATTTACAGAAAATGTAAGAAGCCATGAAAGAAGCCAGACGCCAGTCTAGGGTGTCTTTTTTTTTCCTCCATCAACAGTAGAACACCACCATCTTTCGTGTGGAAGAAAGTAAAAAAGATAGGCAGATATACCCCCAACCCATCACCAGTGTTGAAGGTGAATGGTCAGTATGTGACTGGAGCAACTGAGGTTAGCAATGCATTGGTTGATCATTTCTTCAGTGTATCAAGCAAGTGTAAATTAGCTCCTGGTTACTAGTAGAGAAGCAATGAAGAAGAGAAAATGCTAAATTTTGCAACAGAAAAAGAGGAATCCTACAATAATCCTTTTACTGAAAGGGAATTTGATTTCGCACTTGCTAATGGGAACGATACAGCCCTTGATCCTGATGCCATTCCATATGCAATGATTAAACATGTACCTGTTAATACCAAGTTATTTATTTTAAGCAATATTAACAGAATATGGCTTGATCATAGTTATCCAAGTGTTTGGGAAGTAGCCATTATTTTAGCCTTTTTAAAACCTGGTAAGGATAAGTTTTGGCAGCAAACTATTAACTAATTGCATTGACATGTTGTTTATGTAAGTTTATGGAGAAGATGGTCTATGCAAGACTTGTGCGGTACCTGGAAAAGAAGGATATTTTATCACCTATCCAGTGTGAATTTAGGAAAGTGCATCCAACGACTGATGTGTTGATACGACTTTAGTCCTCTACTTGTGAAGCCTTTGCTTCAAAACAGCACATTGAAACAATTTTTTTTTTTACCTTGAAAAGACATATGATAATCATGGAAATATGGTATACTTAAAACCATTCATAATATAGGATTGAGCGGAGTGCTACCATTGTTCATTCAAGCATTTGTTTCACATGGGCTTTTTTAAAGTTATATAAGGCCTTAATTTTTTCAAAAATTAGTTATGGGTGTGAGGTATACTCTTCAGGCACCCCAAGTCGACTAAAAGAACACCCCAAGTCGACTAAAAGATTTTAGATTCTATACACCATAATGGTATCAGATTGGCCACAGGATCCTTTAAAACTTTGCCTACCCCAAGCCACCTTGTTGACACGAGAGTTATCTTTAGACCTTTACCGAAAGTCTTCTATTGTTCGGTATTGATTCAGGTTGCAAAGACTTCTTAATTCTTTAGCCTATCAGACTGCAAGCTTTGTAAAGCACACATCATACTTTGTCACTCTCAAAATCTCCTCAACCTTATGGTTTTTGGGTAAAACAATTGATATACAGTCTTGAAATAATTAGAAGTCAGGTGCTTCCATTTAAGGTATCATCAACGCCTCATGGAAATTACCAGAGGTATATTTTTGTAAATATTTTATTGGAGGTAAAAAGGATATGACTGACTTAGGAGCCAGTTCTCTTTTTTATGGAACTTATTGCCGAACATAGGGAATCGACTTTTATATATACAGTACTGAGGGCTCCAAATCCGATGCTGTCGTTGGATTTAGAGTATATAGTAATGGTTTTAATTGCAGAGGTGCACTTCCTCTAACAGCATCCATATTTACTGCCAAACTATATGGCATACTAACTGCTATTGAGAAAATAGCGTTGGAGGAGGGGGTTAATTTTACCAGTTTTAGTGATGTAAGGAGTGTCCTTCAAGATTTAGAAGTTTTTAATTCCAGTAATCTTTTAGTTTTAAAGATTTTAGAAAGACTTTTTATTATTTGACTGAGAGGTATAACAGTTCAATTTTGCTGAGTTCCGGCACACGTAAATGTGTCTGGAAACAAGAAGGCAGATTTACTGGCGAAGAATGCTGCAGCTGTGTTGCTACCAAGAAGGTATTTCATTCTATGTGATGATTGTTTACCCAACATTAAGAATTTGATTTCCAATAATTGGCAATAGCATTGGGATAGTTTAGTTGAAGACAAGATACGAGAAATAACGAATGTTATATCCTCTTGGAAGTATAACATGCTGCCCCGAAAGTGGGAGACTGCTCTTTGTCATCCCTACATTGGTCTCACTTGGTTAACACAAGAATTTCTGCTTACTGGCCAATACCAGCCATATTGTGATGACTCCTTAGCACCCTTAACAGTGTAGCATTATAGTAGCAAAAAAAATATATATCTGTTTAAGGCTTGAGGTGAGGATAGCAGGTTCATCCTTGCCAAGATGCTTGGACATGATGTGTCCCACCATGCTAGTGGTATTTTTAGCTTTATTTTAGAAGCAGGTCTTGTGAAAGATATTTAACTTAAATTGACATTTTTGCCTTTTTAATTTTGATTGAATACATGTATTCTTATATTCTTTACTTGCAATAAATGATATTGGTGTCAATGACCTTGGATATCAGGATGCCAGAAAACCTCAAATCAATCAATCCTTTGCAAAAGGATCTGCGAAAGAATTGGCCCTTCGGACTGAAGTCCAGACCATGTTAGAGAAGAGTGCTCTCCAAGAGGCCCTCTACGGGTATCCAGATTTCTTCAGTCGACTCCTTCTTGTGAAAAAGGCATTTGGAGGCTGTAGACCAGTTATTGATCTCTCTGCTTTAGACAGTTTGTCAGTCAAACCCCGTTCAAGATGGAGACAGCGGACACGTTCAGACAAGCAATAAGACCGCAGGACTTCATGTGTACACTGGATCTCAAGGACACATACTTCTAGATCCCGGTCCATCCGTCTTCAAGGAAGTATCTAAGGATCATGTTCAACAGTAAACAATACCAGTTCAAGGTGCTGTGTTTTGGTCTTTTCACGGCACCTCAGGGCTTTACGAGTGTGTTCGCCCTAGTGTCATACTGGGCTCACAGAATCGGCATGTCTCCCAAGATATCTGGACAGCTGGCTGATTCTAGCAGTCTTGGCGATGACCCTTCATCAACGCAAAGACAAACTTCTAAGGCCTTGCCAAGATCTGCGGATCTTGGTAAACCTCAAGAAATCACAACTGAGACTAGTATATGTGAGTCTGATCATAGACACCAAAGAGCACAAAGCATTTTCATCAGACGAAAGAATTCAGAGGCTGAGGAAGGTAGCAGGGCCCTTCCTCAGGTAAGAAGAGCTGGCTGCATCACTTAGGCCACCTATCATTCCTGGCCCGTCTAGTACCCAATGATCGCCTCAGGATAAGATCCTTCCAGTGGTGCCTCAAGTCCCAGTGGAATCAGGCTTCCAATTTACCAGACACCTTAGTTCATCTAGAATCAGAGGTACGGGTGGACCTCAGGTGGTGGCTGGCAGACAGGAGCCTTCGCAAAAGGGTCAATGTTTTCATCCCTTCCGCGGAACTGATGCTCTTTTCGGATGTATTAAAAAAAAGGGGGGGGGGCCATATGCTGCACCATACCAGCTCCGGCCTTTGGTCCGAATCAGAAAGGTACCAGTGTATAAATCTTCTATATAGATGAAGGCAGCCTTTCTTGCCCTCCAACAGTTTCACTAGTTCCTGGCGGGGCACTCCTGTCTTGATGAGCGACAATACCACAGTAGTAGCCTGCTTAACCAAGCAAGGTGTTACCTTTTCCCAGCACCTGTGTCACATAGCAGTAGATACGCAGATGAGTGGAAGACAACTCGGTGTCCCTATCTTCTCACTTCATTCCAGCCAAGAAAAATGTTCTTGCAGAAAACCTGAGCAGAGCAACTCAGTGGGCTCCAACTTGTCTTTGAATCATCTAGTAGTCAACGAAGTCCTGACTTTGTGGGGTTTCCCAATTGTGGACCTGTGCGTGACGGACCGCTCTACTGCTCCCCAGTCCCGGACCCCCAGATTTTATGGCAAGATGCATTCCAACAATGGTGGGACAACATAGATGATTACTTATTTCCCCCGTTCTGTCTGATGAGAAGAGTCCTCAACCAAGTCCAAATAAGCGAAAACTTATCAATGACTCGGCTCCTGTAAGCCATCACACAGAGTGGTTCCTGGAGCTTCCGAGGGAGCTTCCTCTATTACACGATCTACTTAAATAACCACATGCCAACATCTTCTACAAAGCTGTAGCTTCGCTTGGACTTCATGCCTAGAGATTGTCCAGCATCTCCTCACTCAGATAGGCTTATTGCAACAAGTTGCAGAAAGGATGGCTGGACACCCCAGATGTTCTTCAGTGTCATTGTACAGTACTGTACTAGGCTAAGTGGTCTGTTCTCTGTGGTTGGTGGTGCAGAAGGGGTATCACTCCCCTCGATGCCTCTATTCCAACAATAGAGGAGGTCCTTGTATACCTTCACGAAGAAATGCTCCTTGGTTTTGGCAGTCAAAGGCTACCCCTCAGCCTTGATTGTTGCCTTTAAACTGAAGGGAGTAGATTTTTCCTCCTCATTGGAGTTTTCTCTCGTCATACGAAGTTATGAGATTACTTGTCCCCAGTCGGAAGTTAGTCCTTCTCCTTAGAATGTGGTTTGAGTCCTTCAGTCTAAAGTGAGCTCCCTACAAACTATTAAACCTGGCTACAGATTACCCCCTACCTCTGAAGACTGTGTTCTTACTCGCTTTGGCTTTGGAGAAGAGGTTGGTGAACTGCATGGTCTATCATACGACATCTCCCATTCAAGGGAATAGTAAGAGAAAATTCTCAGCTTCGTCCCCGAGTTTATTGCCAAGATTCAAAATCCAGGGGTAGCGTATCCTAGATTCGGGCCCTTCAGTATCGAGAGTCTTTGTTTTGTAGCCAAAGACCGAGATCAACTGGCAACTGGTACTTTGCCGAGTGAGGAGTCGAAGGTGTTACTTAAAAAGAAGAGCAGCAGCTCCCCCCCCCCATGTGTCGGCACTCTTTTGTCAGTACGGGGAAGGTCAAGAGGAGGGTCACAAAAAACATCTTGTCATGGATTCGCAAGGTCATTGGGCTTACACTTAATCCTGACCCTCCACCACGATTACCCAGAGCTAATGACGTCAGGGCCATTGCATTGTCCCTGCCATTCAAAAAGAATTACTCTGTGGCAAAGGTACTGCAAGCGGGCGTGTGGAAGCGTCAGACGACCTTCACCGCCCACTACCTGCAAGATGTAACTCACAGGAGTATGGAAACGTTTTCCATTGGTCTGTGGTGGCTGCACAAGTTTCTTGATGGACAAGTAGCAGAGGGCTGAGGTTACACTGGTTAGTCTGGGGGATGAGTTAAAACGACTGGCTTCTTTCTTTCCTTCACCTTCCCCTCCCTTGGGGAATCAGCACTATGGTACTCAGCAAAGCTGACCTCACCTCTCTGGAGGGAAGTTCCATTCCCCTTGTTTAACTGAGGAAAGAAATAATACTTATTGCATCCCCAATACCTCTAGCAAGGGTGGATTGGCTAATGTCTTAGTACTCTTAGATTTTTATGACTCAGAGATCTTATTACTAGACCAAGCCACATTGCTATTGTCACAAACACACAGCTTGTGCAGGCCACTAGTCGTGCAAAGCATGACAATTTTAACAAGGTGCAGGGTTCCTTACGCATGCAATCTATATCGTAGGGAGAGAACCCCGGGTCAAATGCCAAGAGCCAGTTGGTACGGAGTAACTCCCTCCTAAGAGGTAAGTCATCCCCTAAGCAAGGGTTTTTATATAGTGACGGAACAAATGACAAATTTGGAAGTAATTTGTATTTTTCCGAACGATACAGACCTAGAGCTATTTATACAAATTGGCCCGTCAGCCCTGTTCCCCAAGAAAGTCTGGCCTGCAAGCAAAGTAGGTGCTCAGCCCAGGTGTGTGAGTGAGCTGGATAGCCGGCTACATACCACCCCTCCTGCTAACTAGAGGTTGGGGTAGTTATCCCTCGCTAAAATCTAATGGCTTATTTTATAGCTACTCTGAGAGCAATATCCCCTGTAAATAGCTTGTGGTTTGTATCGTTAAGAAGAATACAAATTACTTCCAAATTTTTCATATTTATGATGTCATATAAGTCGACATTTGAAGTCTAAAAATGTCAGATTTTCGTTTGTCAATAACACATTCATACTGCAATAATAATAGATGTTTATGTTTTCTGGATTTGTTAGTAGTTTCTAGGAGAGTTGTTTAAAGGAGTTATTGCCAGGCACTCATGATCCTCATTCTCTTGGTGTCTCTCATGCCCGTGCCCGGAACAATATTGTGAATTAGGTAATAGTTTTAAGAATATGCAGTGCTTACATTTCCTTTTATGAAAAGGTATGCTCAGTTACTTGTTTTTTTATTTACTCAACTATTTACACATGCGATCCCATATATCCACTTTTAGGCAACACTATTTTACCTTCAGTATTAATCTTAAACCTAACTGTATAATTGATTTTTATAAAACAGATACTGTACTACACTGTCAGTTTCGCTTACATCAGATAAAAGACATGTTTGAAAAAACTCAAATAAAAATCTATCTGAATCATTTATGCTACTTATATACAAACCCCAATTTCAATTAATACTGTTCAATACAGGTAGTTGTTGATGTACGACCTGTGCGACTTCCGAAAGTTCAACTTTACAACCACTTTTTTCACTACGATGACGTCACAAGTACTGTATGTCGGAAATAGTACACTAATAGGGCAAATATTTCCTTGGAAATAATATTTTTTTTTTCTTTTATAGAAATTAACTGATTTATCTCAGTATGTTTGTATTTTCTTTTATTGATAATATACAGTATCCATTTTCAATAAAAGATGCATTATAAAAAATTTTTAATATCTGTCGAGTTCATATCATATGTCTGGTGACATCATGTTACTGGCGGAAAGTGAGCGGGCAATTGTGATTTCCTTCCAATAGGCCAGCGATTACTATTAGTATTCTCTTTATCAAAATATAAAGTAATAATACAAAGTATTTTTTTGATAGGTATCGGTTGTTATGAGTGCTGCTTCGCGTAAATTTAACTCCACGCTAGTTTTATTTCATTTCTGACAATAGATGGATATTTATCTTATGAAAGTACACTAAGAAGACATATTTTCTTAGAAATGATATATTTGTTTTACATCATAAAAATGAAATACTTTTGTTTGTTAAGTTAGTATTTTCTTTCATTTCTTGCAAAAAAAAAAAAAAAAAAGGGATTATACTTATTTCACAAGTCATTCTCTATCGAGTTCACGTTATGTCCTTTGACGTCATATTTCAAGCGGAAGGCACCCTACCAAACCAAATGATTTCCTGTCGCTGTGTTACCGAGTAATTTTATTATACCCATCATCGAAACATCGAGTAATGATATCAAGTGTTTCAGTGGTATGTTTCAGTTGTTATGAGAATAGTATTACATACCGTAAATTTAAGAAAAGTCTGATGCCGTCTTATTTCTGGTGGAAGGCGAGGGGCAAATCAAGTGATTTCCTTTCGATGCTTTACAGAGTAATATTAGTATTCCCATAATCGAAACATCGAGTAATGATACAAAGAATTTCTAATAATGCCTAAAGAAATATGAAGATTTAATAGTGAATTAAGAATCAAAATACTGGGAGAGAGAGAGAGAGAGAGAGAGAGAGAGAGAGAGAGAGAGAGAGAGAGAGAGAGAGAGAGAGAGAGAGAGAGAACAAATGTATTCATATGATAAACTAATAATAAGGGCTATGAACGAACTGTATGGAAACTGATATCCTATAACACACTGGTGCTAATGTAATATTCATTACGAAGAAATTTTGAATAAGTTAAAAGAGAGGTTATATAAACGATACCACTCCTTGTTATTTGTATGTGCCCACAAGTGGGAAATGGTAGCGTGACCTTGAGATCAGCTGATGCCTACCAAAATTAAAACTAAAGTAATTGTTGATTATTGAAATGCTCCCAAAATTGAAAAATATAATGCAATCATTCTTTGATAAACCATAATGGAAACACAATACTTTAATGTCTAATGAAATATGAAGCTTTAATTATGATCTAAAGATTAAATGCTGTATGAAGCTTTAACAATGAACCATACACACACACACACACACACACACACACAGAATGTATTCTTATGATAAATAATAATAATGGCTGTAAACAAACTGTGTGAAACCTATGATATCCTGTAACATATTGGTGCTGATGTATAGTCCATTTCTTTTAGCGATGAATATTTGCACCGACTCGCAGCGGTGCCCTTTTAGCTCGGAAATGTTTCCTGATCGCTGATTGGTTGGAATTATCTCGTCCAACCAATCAGCGATCCGGAAACTTTTCCGAGCTAAAAGGGCACCGCTGTGAGTCGGTGCAAATATGCATCGCTAAAAGAAATGGACTATAATATTCATCATGAAGATATTTCGAATATGTTAAGAAATTATGTAAACGGTACGCTTTGTTATTTGTATGTGCGTATTCTCTCGATATGGTAGCAGGACTATAAGATTAGCTGATCACAACCAAAGGTTAAAAAAAAAAAATTGTTTATTGTTACAATGAATCCAAAATTGAAAAATCGAATAGGAAAATGCTTCAATAAAGCATGTGTTACATGAACCAAGAAAGGTTAAATAATGATATACTGTTGTGAAGAATTTTCTTCACTCTTCTTCTTTCATTCGTATTTTTAACTCGCTTCTACTAATACTATAGCTACCCCTTAAACGTTCTCTCCTACATCAAGTTTTCTTTAACGAAACATAGGGAGAACTATTCTAAACTAAAACTTGTTGACAGTGGCGCACGCCATGCTCGTGACGTCACAGCGTATATACCCACAACAAAGGGCCTTAGTAACCCCGGCGTATGTTGGTTCTTTCCTTAAACTACGTGGGTCGAGATTAAATTCCTAAACTGAATTTTGATATGAATTTCAATACTGCTGAATTGATACATCTTTTATTTCTCAATACCAATTAAGGTTTGTTAATTTTAAGATGTATGCCCATCGCACCAGTCCATTGCTGATTAATCAACAGAATAGGTAGGATTGTTGTGTATATAAACTCCCTTAGAGAAGCAAGATTTCTCTAAAGTATTTAGTACAAAATCCTGCCTCCTCTGCACTCCTTGCAACAATACATTGCCCTGTCCTGAAGTCCCGATATGGCACCCCCAATGGATTACCGCGCGCATCATGACCGTCACTTGTTTGGCAAGGTGAAGCCAGGTGATCTCCTCGACCTTAGTGTCGACCCGATTCGATTAGAAGCCGCCCTGGCCTACTGACCTGCCTGGTCAGTGAACCTGTGCACCTCTGGCTCACCCCCTCTCCCAAAACGTGACTCACCAAGGAGTTCTGTGGCTGCCGGCTGGAGACAGTGAAGGAGTGGAACCTGGAAACCTATTGCCACAAACGAGGATTCTTGGGGTGGGCCAGTAAAGAGTGCAAAGTGCAACCAGGTCAACAGCCATCACGGGCATAGGACTAATCTCAAAGGAGTGCAGGTACTACAACAATGGCCATTTAGTTTTCCCCCATTTTTTAGCTTAGACTAATTTTAACTTGATAGGGAACCTGGCTTTTACACTATTCGGACTGTGTGCGGTGGGATTGTGTGTAAATATTTTTCCGTTATCATTTCTTGCTTGGAGACTAGCACAGTCTCTGGGTCACATGGGCCACGTGTCCGACCCCATTTTGATTATTAATTATTGTAGACCACGTGTCTAAACCATCTTTCATTATTTGAATTGCATTTCTTTTGATACCATTTTTTGTGCTGTTAAGATGTCTGTTTTCTTTTAATGTAAATTTGTGAATAAATCAATATTAGGTTAATTAAACCTCTTTAGTATTTTTGCTCCCTCATTTATTTAATGTTTAAACTGGGAATATTTAAAGAGTAAACCTAAGTGAGTCTATAGGTGGTAACAGCGAGGAACTTTGCATTAATATATTTGCTTCGAAGGTAAAGATCCTTATCTTTAAACTTTTAAACTACTTTACATCACTGCTCCCATTTTGGATTTTGTCTGATTATATTAACGTAAAATGCCTGTCCAGCATCTCATTGGGGTAGCTGGGACGGAGTCGGAACAGAGCCTGAGAATGAGATGACTATAGACCTGACAAAGCTAGAGTAGGCCTTAAATTACTTATATATTCTACGTGTGGAGTTCTCCGGCCTCTGGACAGTAAATTTCCCCCTTTTGTATTTAAGAGTGATGGTTAGTGAATTGTGATAGTAAAGTATTAGCAGGCCGTTTGTGCCCCGAGAGTAAGTGCTCATTATCCTCCCCTGTTGAACTTTATGTAGCTGTCATAAGGAGACTTTCCCGGACTAAGTTCCCACTCAGAACAAAAAAAAATCCTCCACAACTGTACAGTAAAAGATATTTATTAGATATGACTTGGATGATTACAGTATCATGACACAGCATAATAAAGCTACAAAAACTTCCCTTTCTAAGTTTGACATATATTCAGATCGGTCCCTATCTCGGTCGTAAATCGACTACTACCTGTATAATGTAAGGGTTGATGGAAGAGAGAGAGAGAGAGAGAGCGATGGTATGTCTGCTCTTCCAATCCAAAATAAAAAGTGATATCATATCACCAGTATGTGTGAGCAGGTGACTGATCTAACTCCCCCGCTAGCGCTGCTAACTAACGGTTTCATCAAAATATATATCCATAGTAAAATATTAAAAGGTTTGTGTTGGTGTTGGAAAAAAACAAAAATTGTACAAAAGTGTAATTTATGGTTCTATATAATTACAGTATTTTAGTACAGTATACTGCATTTCTGTAGTTTATATATTTTAAAGTAAAATTATATTACTTAATGGTATATTTACAGGTATTGCTAGCAAAAAAGAAAAAGAAAAAAAGAATCTATAGTGTTGGGTGCCCTATTATCTGCTGAATTCCTTACCTATAGGAAAGTCTTGAATGCAGTCCAACCTCTTAGATTTTGCCCCTTAGTACAACTAAGGGTCCTCCCCCCCCCCCCCCCCCCCCCCCCCGGTGTATGGCATTTCTGAATAGCCTCCCTAGCCTGAACTGCCTGAGCCATATGGTCCAAAGTTTATGAGACAAATACTCATCCCTTTTCATCACACATCCAAATAAGCTTAGTCTTTTTTTTCTACCTCTGGACACCACATCTCTCCATCCGTTCCTCGTTCCTTTTACAATCTTCCGACTATACTCCAGACCACTAATCTAAATATTTATTGAAGTTCTACCTTTATATTTACAGGCTAGCTGTTTGCCAGTTTTCCTCAGTGACATTCATGAGAAGAGCTGTGTTCTTGATGCTTGCGCTGCTCCTGGGAACAAAACTTCCTATATGGCTGCTAAGATGAAAAACAAAGGGTAAGTTGATTATACCTGTATATGGAAATATTTTATAACACTTTGAGTTTTGATGATGATATCCTAATTTGCTTTCTTATATATCTATATATTTTTATTTTTTAATCTTGTACTTAACTGTTTGTGTAACATTTTCATTTTTTCATATATATTTGTGTAAATATACTTTTTCTAAAATTTGAACGGATAATTTTATATTCTTTTACTTGCATTAGCTTGAAAGACAGTTAATATCAATCATGTTCTAAATAATTTTGAAGTTTCGTGTCTTTTATCACAAATTTACAACATTATAGAATAAACCTTTTTGAAGATTGAATTCCATCTCATGTGTGTGATTTTTAAATAGCTGTAAGCGTGCATTGCATGGTCTTTGTACTCCAGTCTGTTTGATGCTAATTTTGTTAGAGTTTGCTTTGATATGAAGAAAATAGTGTCATTATGGGATCTTTCCCTCAGCATTTCAATTATTATTATTATTATTATTATTATTAAATTTACTATAAGTTAAGATATAATTCTAGTTAGAAAAGCAGGATACTATAAGTTTTAGACCCAAGAGCTCCAACAGGGAAAATAGCCTTGTGAGGAAAGGAAACTACAGTATAAGAGAAGTAATAGAATATCAAAATGAGATATTTTAAGAACAGTAACAATATTAAATTAGATCTATCATGTATAAAACTATGCCCAAGTATACCCTCAAGCAAGAGAACTCTAATCCACGAAAGTGGAAGGCTATGGTACTACCCAAGACTAGAGAACTGGTTTGATTTTGGAGTGTTCTTCTCCTAGATGAGGTCCTTACCACATGCAAAGAGTATCTTCTACCCTTACCAAGAGGAAAGTTGCCACAGAACAATTACAGTGTATTAGGTAACCCCTTGAGCAAAAAAGAATTGTTTGGTAATCTCAGTGTTGTCAGGTGTAAAAGGATAGAGGAGAATGTGAAAAGAATATGCGACTATTCGGTGCACGTGTAGAAAGTGACAAAATGGGCCAGAACTAGAGAGAGGCATCCAATATAGTACTGTCAGGCCAGTCCAAGGATCCAATAACACTTTAGCAGCAGT
>NC_090744.1:44001031-44003531 GCF_036898095.1 Palaemon carinicauda
GGTGACTTTGTTGCAGGATCGTACACAATCTTCGGGCGATGTCGCCCAGACCAGCCAGTCGTCTAGGTAAGCCATCACTTGGACGCCGCGAAGGCGGAGCTGTTGAACGATGGCGTCTGCCAGTTTGTTGAAGATCCGTGGGGCCACGTTGAGGCCGAAGGGCATGGCCCTGAAGGCGTAACTTTTCCTTTGGAGTCAAAATCCTAGGTAGGAGGAAGCGTGATGATTCATTGGAACGTGCCAGTAGGCATCCGCCAGGTCTATGGAGGCCGTGTAGGACCCTTGAGGCAGGAGGGTCCTTATTTGTTGAAGAGTCAGCATCTTGAACTTGTTGTTCGCAATGAACTTGTTGAGGGGGGATAAGTCTAGAATGACTCTTGAGTTTGTCGGAGTCCTTCTTGGGGACGCAAAATAGTCTCCCCTGGAACCTGGTTGACTTTACCCTCCTGATCACCTTCTTGTTCAAGAGTTCTAGGACGTACTCTTCCAGGAGGGGGGTTGACTGTTGGAAGAATTGCTGGAAGGCTGGGGGTTGTTGTGTCCAGCTCCAGCCTAGTCCCTTCTTGACGATGCTGTGTGCCCAGGGATCGAAGGTCCAACGATCCTGGAATTGACGGAGTCTTCCTCCCACCGGAAGCAGTTCATTGCTTCTGGCTTCCCGAGGGTTTGCGACCTCGGCCGCTGGCTCCCCTTCCTCCTCTGCCTCTGGAGGGGCGGCGAGACGAATCTCTGCCGGAACCTCTGTTTGAGCCTCTACCTCTGGGACGAAAGGTAGTGGTTTGCTGCTCAAATGCAGGGGTGAAGACCGGTGACTGCGATACCATCGGTTGGGTGACCAGCTGAAAGGTCTGTTGTGGCTGAGCTGCCACTTGGGGAGTAGCGGAACCCGGAAACTGCCGTCTCTGGTGACGTTGCTGGGGTTTGGGTTTCTGAGGTTTCCTCTTAGGTTGAGGGCCATTGTCCTGAGAGGATTTCCTTTTCTTAGACATGCCCCACTTAATGGAGAAGGTTCCTGTTCTCCGTGGCGGCTTTGTCAGCGATCTCTTTCACCAAGGAGGATGGAAAGAGGTATTTACCCCAGATATTGGAGGAAATCAGCCTCCGGGGTTCGTGTTTCACCGTAGCGTTCGCGAACACGAATTCACGACAGGCTCTGCGAGCCCTAGTGAAGCTGTACAGGTCCTTCATTACTGTTGCCAAGTGTGTTTTGGCTAGGACCATGTAGAAGTCCGGGATTCTAGTGTCCCCGGCCATGACTTCAAGCTGTACCTGGAGGGACAGTGATGCGGCAAGCCTCTCCTTCGTATCTTGTTCCCTACAAAGGAGGTGATCGTTGAGCTTCGGGAGGTCCTCATTAAACTGACGACCGGCAACGTCAGGCTCTAACTTCCCCGCTGTGAATGTTGATTGGATGTCTTTCCAGTGTCTATCATCAGGGGGAACAGTCAGGGAGAAGGGCCTGCACTCCTCCAGTACAGGGCAAGGTTTCCCTTCTTCCACTGCTTTCAATACCGCAGTGAAGGCCTTTTCTATAAAGGGGAAGGTCGCATTGTTCGGTGCAACGAAGGTTGGGTGCTTTTTGCTAAGCGCCGGCATCTTGGAATTGGTGAAGCCCCTACTCTTCACCGTGTTGGCTAGCATAGCCTGGGCATTCGAGAGATCGAACACAATTACCTCCTTCGGTTCGGTCTCTTCTTTAGAGGCGGGTTCGGACCTGAGTCGGACGTAACAGTCCGGATAAGCCTCGAAATTCGGGAAGAATTCCACTTCTTCCAACGCGATCGGGCCGACCTTCTCACTGATGAAGATCTTGCCCGTGGTGATCGGCATATGCTCGGCATACCTCCATGGGTTAGTATCCAAGCAAGCAGGGAGGTCCTTAACCGAAATCCGTTTCGGTTGTTTAAAACTTCCTAAGTTAGACCTGAATAGCTTGTGGGTCTCGCGAAGTTTCTTATCCATGAGGGCTTCAAGCATCTTGAAGACCTCCTGAGTGCCTGATGGGAGAGGGTCCGGGGTGGCAGACGTCGAAGGAAGGGATTCCTCGGTCGGCGTAGGAGTTGGTGCGGGAGTAGGAGTGGGAGCGACCTCATGCTCCGAATCAGGGTATTCCACCTGATCTTCCTCATAGTCGAGCTCCTCGCCCATGAGGTTCCTCTCTGTTTCTTACGAAACTTCCGACATACGTTCTGCATTGTCGGAATCAAGACGGCACTCATGCATGGACTGGGCCATGACAATATCAGGTTCCACCACCATCTGGACGGTGGGAATCTGATCACTGGGGACCACTGAGTCTTTTGATGCCTTCGGAAACAGCAAGGCCCTCAAATCTTCGGTGGCGAGATACGGTCCGGTGGCGTTCTTCTGGAAGCCACGCACCCACTTGCGTAGCTTCTCTCGAGCGTTGTCCCTTGCCTCCGCTGAAGGAGGATCGTCGAACGCTTCGACCAGACGACTCTTGCAGACTGTACAGTGCTGCGGGTCCCAGAATTTCAGG
>NC_090744.1:44008531-44045595 GCF_036898095.1 Palaemon carinicauda
TCTATTGCCAGTAGTAATTCCCAACATTCCTCCCAATAAACTGTGTAAAATTTTTAACTTTTGTTCCAATTTATTTTTTAAACAATATCATATGTTTATCATAGTATTATGTTACAAATAGTTCATTTTTTATGTACATTATGTTGGATGCAAACCTAACAAAAGGAAAAAGTTAGTGCTAGTTTATATTTACAGAAGGTCCTTGAGTTACAAAGGAGATACATTCTTACCATGAGGTTATGTCAATTGTTGTTGTAAGTCAGATTTTATATACATAACATACTGCATGTACTATTGCAGCCTATAGTTTCTGTCCACTTTGGGTGAAAGGTTCACGCAACTACTGCTACCTTTTAAACATAAGACTTACCCGGTAGTTGTATATATATAGCTATACGTTCCTGACGTCCGGCAGAAATTTCAAAACTCGCGGCAATCGCAGATTGGGTAGCCAGGCGTACCACCTGCGCACCCCTAGTGAGGTACCTCGGAACCATTCCATGATTCCTCAGATCTTCCCTGCCGGCCATGCCGGCAACATCATTGGATATTTCACTCGCTGTAACCTGTATAATTGCAGTCATCTTGGTGATGTACAATTTACTGTTGGCTTTCGCTAGTTTGGTTTTATTTCAACAAAGTAGTGGTTGGGTTACGATCGATATGTTCATAAATTGAAAGGAGTAGGATTAGGAGTTTTTTCCACCTACTGAAAAAATAACGAACCTATTCTTTAAAACATGATGGCTGTAGGTAAACACTTCGCCAACTTTATCACGTCACAATCATATGACGTAATCTACGTAGCTACGTAGTATGATTTGCATTTCCATTTCTTTTTTGATGCAGAGAATGGAAAGTAAAACTCTCCTTACAAACTAGAAGTAGTTAAGTTTTTATATAAAAGGAATATATTTTTAAAATATATTTGTCCTCTTAGTGTTCTTTATTTAGATAAACGATCTATTTTCAGAGTTTAAGTAAACTAGCTTACAGTTAAAGTTTTGCTTCGCAGTTCTCAGTCAATCGATACAGTATCACAAATTTTTTTTTTATCGTTATTTATGGAAAGTAAAATTCTAATTAACAACCAAAGTATTTAAGTTCTTATAATACAAAAGAAATATATTATTTTTAAGAATATATTTGTCCTATTAGTATACTTTATTTAGAGAATCATCGATCTATTTTCAGAGTTCAAATAAAACTAGCGTACGGTTAAAGTTACGCTACGTTGTTCTCAGACAATCGATAGAGTCTCACAAATTACTTTGCATCGTTATTTATTTTTGTTTTCGATATTGGGATTTCTAATATTAATCAAATAACGTATTGAATTCTCATTCAAGCCCTTGGCGGAAGATTAATATCTCTCGCAGCGGGCAGGTCTAATTAATATATTACATTTAATGTACTTTCTTTTTACAAGTAAAAAGGCTTATATGTCTTTCCTTTGGTCTTATGTGAAAGAATATGAAAAAGTGCAATTTTCTGTTCTAATTAGTGCAGTGAACTTTTTTGGGCTCAAGCCATGTCGTCCTGATGGAAGTTCCTAAAGGGTAGCTTCCTTGGGTATACTGTATACTGTATAACTACGGCGATATTCCCAGAGAATTTACCTTAAGGTACCCAGAATTCTAACTCCTGGAGCGAATATCCCTAATAAAAGAACCAGGGATATCGCGAAATATCAGAGGACGTATTCTTGACACGCCGCATAGCAATCTGCACCCCGAACAGAGTTAACACTTCGAAGGGGTCAATTGGCAAGAAAACGAAAACGAGAAAGAAAGAAGAGCCGCTCGCAAGGTATCTCTCCTCTCCCGTTTCGTAAGCGTGCATTTCGCCGCTCACGGCGCCATCTGTTTTCCTTTTTGCGTAGCTCAACAACTCGGTGTTTTTTCCCTGTGTTTCTCGCAATTCTTGGATTATTTCAACTTTATAATGCTTTCTCCAACTTCTTCTGCTTCTGATAAGTTGAGTATTATTTCTTTTATGTATAAATGTAAGCTCTTGATGATTTTAAAAGTGATTTGATAGTGATATCGTTGTTACAAGAGCTGTTGCCTACCGGAGGCGTCCTGGACGCTGTCACTCGCTAGGTATGAGTTATTTAGTTAGCCAGAGCGACGTTCCCGGCTGTTTCGCTTTTATAATTTTAGCTGTTCAGCGTTACATAGGATTTCTTTATATGATGCTTTTAGTATTTTTGTTTTGGCGAAGGATTTGCCGATTCTGGCCTACGCTAGTCCTTGTAGCCTAGTCGTTTGGCCCTAGTACTTTCCGGCATGATATTCAGATTTCCGAGTGTTTTAAATTTTATTAAAGCTTTAGGCAGTTTTATACATTTAAGATTATGTTGATTTTCTTCCAAGATAGTATACGAGTGAGTTTCGGTGATTTAGGTAATCGATTCTCTTTGCGCCTAGGCTAGTTGTCTATGGGGCCTTAGTATACTTTCTCACACTCCCCGGTTGCTCTTTTCTCTTCGGAGAAGGTGTGCAATCCCTTTCCCTCTGTTTAAGCCTTGGGCTTAACCCTAATGGTTTATCTGAATTGACTTTGGATACAACTATATTACTATATTAGGGTGTTTCTGTTCTTTCCTGTTTCCAGTAAGTCTGGCTTCAGGAAGGGGGTAGGACATCAGAGTTCTTAGTCTGAGTCTGTTTCTGTCTAGCTTGTGGTTGAGATTCCCTTACTAGACTGACATCAGACATAGGAGGCTTTGCCTCTTTAGTTCACTTTCGAAGGTTTCTGTACGAGATCATTCCTTCTTTTGTGATCTAGCAGACTAGTCCAGTGTTGTTGTTCTCGATGTGGAGGATGAGATCCTCTTTTCTGTGAATAACAACGCCTTCCTTGCTCTTGTTCCGAGGGAGTTGGCAAGTATTGCTGGCCTCCCTCCTCGGATCTCCCCTAGGCTAAGATGAGTTTTCTTGGCTGCGGGTGATTCATTATTAGAGCAAGCTTGGCAGGACCCTCTTCTCCCTTTCCCCCTCTTTCCTTTGTGATGGCCTAGCCATTGCATTCCTGTCCGTCATTCTACATCTGTACCTAGCATTGGTTAGGATGTGGGGTTGACTCAGTCCCTTGCCGGCCGGCAGGGGTCTTCTGCTTTGAGTGCTGCCCGGACCTCCCTTGGTCTCTCATCCATGTTTGTCTGTAGAGCCAGATGGCATTGGTCAGGAAGCCTGAAGTTATATTCTCCCCTTCCTTATGTGCACTCTTTCGGGTTGCCGGGTTATGAGTTAGTACAGTCTCTTATCCCGGCATCCATTCTGTTTTTCTTCTAGTGTTGTACCCTAGCCCGGCTGCCGGCCTGAGTGGCCGGCAGCCGGGCAGGCGGAGTTCTCTGGTTCTTTTGCTGCCGGCCGGCATTGGTTGTATACCTTTGCCGGCCGGCTATATATCACACCATTGTCTGCTGGCCGCTACGATTAGTGGCCGGCAGCCGGGTGTGGTTGTTGTTTAGCTGCCGGCCGGCACATGCATTTGAACCAGCGTTCTTCCACCTTATAGTTTATAAGTAGTATACTTTGGAACTAGTTAAGGTGTGCGGCCGGCACATTACCTTCTATACTGTAGCCAGTATTTTTCAGTATAGTATATACTGTAGGGAGAAAACTTTAGTATAGTATTTGTTACAACACTAAGTTTTTCTAACACTTTTGTGTTGTCTTGCACAGCCCTTTGGTGTAACCTTACAGATAAAGAAAGTGAGTTCTTTCTTCTCTACTATCCAGCATTTTAAAATCACTTTTTTGGGTGTGAGCTACACCTTTTTCCTCTGGAAATTATTCATTGGTTGCTCTAGTATAGATTAACCATACGATTTTATTATCTGGAAGGTTGCAGCAATTGACTGTGCGGGAAATACAAGTGTGTGTCTTTATTTTCTGGTTTAGTTATGCTAAGCTATGTATATCCAGTGATACGTAGTTCACTTGATACTCATAGAATTTTCTTCTCTTTACAGGAGGACCATCCAAAGTGTGGAAGCGTTTTCTGCAACGTCCGCAGCAAGAACTTCTGCGGACATGATTTGTGTAGGAGGCACGCAGCATGCGCAGTCTCCAAAGGTGATCTCCGGTATTGGGACCCGCAGGTATGTACCGTGTGCACAAACCTGATTACTGAGGCTTTTGATTCCCCTAAGACGGCGGAGTCAAGGGACGCAGCAAGGGAGAAGCTTCGTACCTGGGTAAGGAGCTTTCAGAAGAACACTTCTGGGACCTATCTTCCAAGTGAGAAGATGAGGGCTTACCTTTTCCCCAGGGCGTCAGCTGAGGCAGTGATTCCCCAGCCTCAAGTGGAGATACCAGTGGTTCAGATCCCTGTGGATGCTGAAGTCGCGGACGCCCTGCAGGACATCCAATTGGACGATAGGATGTCGGAGGTGTCCGAGCGTCTGGAAGATGACCTGGCAGAAGACCAGGATGAAGAGCAGGCTCCAGACAATGAAGAGGAAGAGGTCGACGAGGTGTCGGCTACTCCGGTTCAGGCTCCTGAACCTATTCCCTCAACATCGTCCTCTCTCCCAGATGAGCTGGGAAAGACCCTTTCCTCCATCGTTGGAATGATCCAACAGATGCAGAGGGAGAATAATGAGAAGGCGGCTGCAATGGAGCTGGAGATGCGGAGACTTACAGCATCACGTGGGCCCCAGAAGAAGCTCAGCGTGAAAGACCTTCCCTTGTGCTCAGATGCTAACCCTTAGAAGTATGCTGAGCACATGCCTATGACGACGGGAAAAATCGTCATTTCAGAGAAGTTGGGCTCAGTCCCCCTTGAGGAGGTGGATTACTGGCCCAGCAAGGAGTCGTATCTGGACTGTTATTTCTGTCTAAGGAAGGAATCAGCCTCAAAGGAAGAAACAGAGCCGAAGGAGGTCATAGTTTTGGACCACGCTAAGGCTCAAGCTTTACTGTCAAGCTCGATGAAAGAGAGGGGCTTCACAAACTCAAAGGTACCTGCTTTGAGTAAGAAGCACCCTTCCTTTGTGTCCTCTCCTTCTAGAGCCTTCCCCTTTATGCAGAAAGGGTTTACGGCTGTGCTGAAAGCAGTCGAGGCAGGTAAGCCATGCCCCTCCTTGGAGGAGTGTAAACCTTTGTCTTTGGCCCTACCCATGGACCACAAGGATTGGAAGGACGTCCATCTTACCTTCTCAGTCGGGAAGTTGGAGGCTGATATTGCCGGACGTCAGTTCGGTGAGAACCTCCCCAAGCTGTCTGACTTTCTTTTGCGAAGGGAGCTTGAGACAAAAGAAAGACTTGCTGCCTCAATGTCTCATCAAACGACTCTGGAGACAATGGCAAGTGACCCCAAGGTCCATGAGATGTTCATGGTAGTGGCTAAGACACACCTAGTCACAGTGACGAAGGACCTTTACAGCTTCGTCAAAGCTAGGAGGGCTTGTAGGGAGTTCGTGTTCGCCTCGGCTGCGGTGAGGCACGAGCCAAGGAAGCTAATCTCCTCCAACATTTGGGGCAAAGACCTCTTCCCTAGTGAAGCAGTCAAGGAGGTTGTAGATAAGGCCGCCACGGAGAATAGAAACCTTCTCCAGAAGTGGGGCCTATCTCTCAAGAGAAAGTCTTCCCCGGATGAGGGTCCCCAACCAAAGAGGAAGACTAAGAAGACTAGGCTACCCTCTCGGCCAGCCAAGCCATTCAGACAGCAGCAGCAACAGCAATTTCCTATGCCTACAGTGCCCCAGATGGTGGCACAAACCCTGACCACGTACCAGTGGGTACCCCAAGCCGTGTCGACGCAGTCTCCGGCATTTAACCCAGCGTTCGAAGGGCAGTCAACTACCTTTCGAGCGAAGCCTAGAGGAGCAGCCAGAGGTTCGTCTAGACGCCCCTCAAGGGGGAGGGGATTCAGGGGTGGTCGCGGTCAAGGAGGCAAGGCCTCAGGGCAACAGCAGTCAAAGTGAGATGATACCGGTAGGAGGGAGACTTCAGAATTTTCGGGATCGGTGGACCTTCGATCCCTGGGCCCACAGCCTACTCAAGAATGGACTGGGTTGGAGCTGGTACAGCACTCCACCCCCGTGCCCTCGATTTTTCCAACACTCCACCCCCGTTCTGGAGGAGTACATTCAAGAACTGTTGGAGAAAAGAGTAATCCGAAGGGTAAAGGGCATCAAATTCCAAGGGAGGCTGTTTTGTGTTCCCAAGGACTCAGAAAAACTCAGAGTCATTCTGGACTTGTCGCCACTCAACAAGTTCATAGTGAACTGCAAGTTCAAGATGCTAACACTGCAACACATAAGGACCTTACTGCCCAAGAGGGCATTTACCGTCTCCATAGATTTGTCAGACGCTTATTGGCACGTTCCAATCAATCGCCAACTCTCCCCCTACCTAGGGTTCAAGCTACATCGAAGACTTTACGCCTTCAGAGCCATGCCATTCGGGCTAAACATAGCCCCAAGGATCTTCACGAAGCTTGCGAGCGTAGCTCTCAAACAATTACGCCTAAAGGGAATCCAGGTGGTAGCCTACCTTGATGACTGGCTGGTGTGGGCAGCATCCAAGACAGAATGTTTGCAAGCTTCCCTACAGGTGATCCAGTTCCTAGAGTATCTAGGCTTCAAGATCAACAGAAAAAAGTCTCGACTTTCTCCATCTCAAAAGTTCCAGTGGTTGGGAATCCACTGGGACCTAGTGTCACACCAACTCTCCATCCCAGCGAAGAAGAGGAAGGAGATAGCTGGTTCTGTCAAGAGACTTCTGGATTCCGAAAGGATATCAAGACGCGAACAGGAGAGAGTGCTGGGTTTTCTCCAGTTTGCTTTAGTAACAGACCCGGTGCTAAGAGCACAGCTAAAGGATGCAACCGGAGTTTGGAGAAGTTATGCATCAAACGCGCGAAGAGATCTGATAAGACCAGTTCCACTTCGTCTACGTATGCTTCTCAGGCCTTGGTCCCAAGTCAGGCAACTAAAGAAGTCGGTACTTCTTCAGCCACCTCCCCCCTCGTTGACTATTCACACAGACGCCTCGAAGGAGGGGTGGGGAGGTCATTCTCATCGGAAGAAGGCCCAAGGAACTTGGTCCAATCTATTCAAGACATTTCACATAAACTTTCTGGAAGCTATGACAGTACTCCTTACCTTAAAGAAAGTCTCCCCTCGTCGCTTGATCCACATAAGGTTGGTGCTGGACAGCGAGGTGATTGTGAGATGCTTGAATCGACAAGGATCGAGGTCACCACCACTCAACCAGGTGATGTTGGCCATCTTTCAACTGGCGGAAAAGAAGAAGTGGTACCTGTCGGCAGTTCACCTTCAAGGAGTTCGCAATGTGACAGCGGACGCTCTATCCAGGTTCACACCGATAGAGTCGGAATGGTCCCTAGACGCAGGATCATTCTCCTTCATCTCGAGTCAAGTCCCAGAACTGCAGATAGACCTCTTTGCGACGAAAGACAACCCCTTTACGTGTCCCCGTACGAGGATCCCTTGGCAGAAGCAGTGGACGCGATGTCCCTCGACTGGAACAGATGGTCCAGGATTTACCTGTTCCCTCCTCACAACCTTCTATTAAGGGTCCTCAACAAACTGAGATCTTTCAAGGGAGTAGCGGCAATAGTGGCTCACAAGTGGCCGAACAGCGTGTGGTTCCCTCTGGCATTGGAATTACGGCTGAAGCGTCTGCCGTTACCAGATCCAGTTCTGACCCAGCGAGTTCAGAAGTCGACTGTCTGCGCTTCATCACAGAAAACCCGGAACCTGCAGCTCATGATTTTCTCTCCCTAGTGGTGAGAAAACGTTTCGGGATTTCGAAAGACAGTATAGACTTCCTAGAGGAATATAAGTGCAAATCTACTAGAAGGCAATATGAGTCATCATGGAGGAAATGGGTGGCCTTTGTCAAGGCGAAGAATCCGCAAAAGATCTCGACGGACTTCTGCTTATCTTTCTTCATCCACCTCCATGGTCAAGGGTTAGCAGCCAACACAATATCAACGTGTAAATCTGCTTTGACAAGACCCATTTTATATGCCTTCCAGGTCGACCTCTCTAACGATATTTTTAATAAAATTCCAAAAGCCTGTGCTAGGCTCAGACCATCAGCACCTCCAAAGCCTATTACATGGTCTTTAGATAGTTCTTCATTTCGCTTCGCTGTTGAACAATGAGGAGTGTGCTTTAAAGGATTTGACCCAAAAAGTTATTTTCCTATTTGCACTCGCATCGGGGGCCAGGGTTAGTGAAATTGTAGCCCTCTCGAGAGACGAGGGTCGTGTTCAGTTCTTGGATGGGGGAGAACTGAACCTGTTTCCGGATCCTACGTTTCTCGCCAAGAACGAGTTACCCACCAACAGGTGGGGTCCCTGGAGAATCTGCCCTCTGAAAGAAGATGCATCTCTATGTCAAGTGGAATGCCTAAAGGTCTATCTTCGTAGAACTTCAGACTTCAGGGGTGGTCAACTATTCAGGGGAGAAACATCAGGCTCAAATTTATCACTGAAACAACTTAGGGCTAAAATCACCTATTTTATTCGCAGAGCGGATCCAGACAGTACACCCGCAGGTCACGATCCGAGGAAAGTTGCCTCATCCTTAAATTTCTTTAATTGTATGGATTTCGAACATCTTTGTTCATACACTGGCTGGAAGTCTTCCAGAGTGTTCTTTCGTCACTATGCGAAGCAAGTGGAGCAACTAAAGAGGTCTGTGGTAGCAGTGGGTAGTGTCGTTAACCCTGCTGTTTAACTCTGCGAGGAACAGTGGATTTAATTGGGACGATTAATTCCGGAGTGAGTGTGTAGTTACGAACTGTTCTACAAACTAAGTGTTAGGGCACTGGGTTGCCCACATTGACTGTTCCACTTTCAAAGGTGAACCTAGCATAAGTGCAGATATGTGTGCCGAGCGTTTCCAACGCTAATGTAACTGATTAGTAATACACACTTTTATGATTTTGATACCTCGGTATGTTAAAAGTGGCGCTAATGTTTTTCTTTCAGATAAACAAGTTTTCTGTTTACTATCATGCTTATGCTTATTTGTTGGTTATCCTCCTCTTATATATATATAATGGTTGTTTAACCTGTTTTATTTATTGTTTGTCAATAAACTAATTCTTGTGAACCTTGCGTCTCCTTCACCTGTGTCAATTTATTTGAAATAATTTTGCATTACGTTCTATGTATATTTATCTGGGATAATTCTAATAGATTGTTCCCTTATGCAAGCATTCTTTGCATTGGTTTATGCTTTCCCTTGGCGGGAGGACTCCATGCCCTAAGGGGACGGTGGCGGATATGCAAGTTTTCCTCCTACTCGGATATAAACCTTTGTCCAATCCAGTATTGAACGGGGAACTGGTCGATATTTCATATTGACTCAGTGGTTCCTTACAAACTATGCTTTACATGATATAGGGTGAGACCACTATATTGGCTTGTCTGTTATTCATACATAGGTATATGTACTCTTCGAGACTTTTCCAGAGTCTAGTAGGACTCTTCCCTGTAGGGGGCAGGAAGCACTAACATGGTCTATGGTTAGTTGAAAAGATGTATGACGGTAACATCTTAGGTCTCTAGGTCTAGTTGGCCGGGAAATACCTTCGGGGAGTATGGCACGTTTTGAGAATCCACAGATACAGTAATGCTCTGGTATACTTCCATCAGGACGACATGGCTTGAGCCCAAAAAACGGATTTTGAGCGAAGCGAAAAATCTATTTTTGGGTGAGATGGCCATGTCGTCCTGATGGACCCGCCCTTCCCTTTCTTCTAAAGGGCTGTAGGTCCCCTCCCTACATACAGTATCTGTAGCACCTCGTGTATCGCTACAAGGAATACAGATGGCGCCGTGAGCGGCACAATGCACGCTTACGAAACGGGAGAGGAGAGATACCTTGCGAGCGGCTCTCCTTTCTTTCTCGTTTTCGTTTTCTTGCCAATTGACCCCTTCGAAGTGTTTACTCTGTTCGGGGTGCAGATTGCTATGTGGCGTGTCAAGAATACGTCCTCTGATATTTCGCGATATCCCTGGTTCTTTTATTAGGGATATTCGCTCCAGGAGTTAGAATTCTGGGTACCTTAAGGTAAATTCTCTGGGAATATCGCCGTAGTTATATATACCCAAGGAAGCTACCCTTTAGGAACTTCCATCAGGACGACATGGCCATCTCACCCAAAAATAGATTTTTCGCTTCGCTCAAAATCCGTTAATCAGTCAGTGGAGGGTGCTTCTGCTCAAACCTGTGGTTATCCCAGCCTTAGACCTCTTCCAAGCTCCCCAACCCCTTGGAGAAGGAATGTCGATCGGCGAAAGGAAACGAGAGGCGTTAGCGCTCAAGCAGACGTCCCCTCGAGCATTCCTGTTGTCGCTTCCCAGGATGCTCGCCCTCGCCGTTGGTAAGGCGAGGTAAAAGTGTTATCTTCACCGTCGATTGACTCAGCTCACAGACAGAGCTGGCGTCTTACGTATTTTACTTCCTTATAGACAATTAGCTAGCGTCAAGAAGGACGCCGAGCGTTAAGGAATGGATTACATCACGCCAAGCGTTGAGTAGCTGGAAGTCATGACACGTAACACCGAGCGTGACGTCATCGAGCTTCCAGCAGGACGTCATTGGACGACAAGCGTGACGTCATCGAGCTTTCTGTAGGACGTCGAGTGTCCAGCAGGACGTCAAACGTCCAGCACTACTAACGATGCTGTAAGAGTTTGACACAATGTTTGGAACTGAGTGCAACTTCTTTGTCTCTCTTTTTGGATGAGCGAATGTTCTAGACACGAACGTCATAGTCCCGAACGTCTGAATCGCGAGCGTTTGAATCGCAAGCGTCTGAATCGTGAGCGCCATTGTTCCGAGAGTCACTTGGCGCCGAACGTCAAGCAGTTGCATGGCGTCAAGCGTCCTGCAGTTGGACTTGACGTCGAGTGTCAAGCAGTTAAACAGGACATCGAGCGTCAAGCATTTACGTGACATCGAGCGTCAAGCAGTTGGACGTGACACAGAGTTTCAAGCATAGTTCCGAGCGTCTAAATTGCGAGCGTTTAGTCGCGAGCGTCTAAACGGTGAACGTCATTGTTCCGAGAGTCACGTGGCGCCGAGCGTCAAGCAGTTGCATGGTGTCTAGCCTCCAGCAGTTGGACTTAACGCAAGCAGTTAGACGTGACGTCGAGCATCAGGACTCGGGTGTCGTGATTACACCAGTCAAGCCGAACGTCTTAGTTCTGATCGTAATGACTGCGAGCATCTAGCGTTGGAACATAGTTATACCAGGCGCTATAACTGAAAATATACAGAGAAAAATATTAACTGCAAGAATTATTTTCACACACCAAGGCCCGCCTGTACAGACTCTTGGTGTCTAATGGAGGGTGAGAAATAAACCTTAAAAGTAAGTATAAGTAAGTAATGATCTTGGACCCTTTGAGGCCAGAATTACAGGACATTAAGTAGTTGACTCCTAGGAAACAAGTTTCTACCTCAGTTAGAGTTTTGTAGGAAGAAGGGATCGACGATTTCCTTTCCATTATTCATCTTTTAGAGGAATTCTTGTAGGAGAAGATCCTAAGTTCCTTCATCCTTCAGTTGACTTATAAAAACTCATGAGAGTTTTTTCTGAAGAGTTTCCGAATTATTTTGTGCCTGCTGGTCCTCGTCCCGCCTTCAGAGTTTTTCGCTAAGGAAGGCGTCGAAGGAGCCTCTGTTTTCTAAGATGGTACTGTCGCGATCATGTAATAGAGCTTTGAGGATGATGGGAGACTGGATGCAATCCAAGTATTCCAGGATAACAAGGGTGGAGGTCTAGCCATAAGGTCGAGGACCTTGTGGCAGCTCCACAGAGACTTTTACAGCCCCCTGGGTGGATCTCTGAGTCTCTCAAGGAATGCAGGTAAATGAGGCATGAAAACCTATGAAGCCAGCTTCCTTATCAGGTATGCCAGGATAGCAAGGGTTGAGGTCTAGCCACGTTAAGGTCAAGGACCTTATGGCAGCCCCACAGAGACTTTTACAGCCCACTGGGTGGATCGCTGAGTCTCTCAAGGAATGCAGGTAAATGAGGCATAAAAACCTATGAAGCCAGCTTCCTTATCAGGTATGCCAGGATAGCAAGGGTTGAGGTCTAGCCACGTTAAGGTCAAGGACCTTGTGGCAGCCCCACAGAGACTTTTACAGACCCCTGGGTGGATCGCTGAGTCTCTTAAGGAATGCAGGCAATGAGGCAAGATAACTTTGAATCAGAAGTCAGAATTGAAGTATGCACCACCCCTTTTATCTTTCTCTCTTCTCCCTCAAGAGTTGGTCAAAGACACAGGTTTTGGTGTCTTAATCAGCAAGAAAGTTTCTGCATACTTTTTCTCTAAACCTCACAGACAACAGTAGGAGCCAGACTTAACTACTTCTGGTGAGCCTGGGAGAGGAGAGGAGCAGACCTTTGGTCCGTGCTATTATCAAAGAATGGATGCGAAATCTTTTTCCTTGTGAAACCTCCTTTACTAGTTACTCCAAGAGACCTCTCTGCCAAACAGACTATACAACATCAAATGTCTCTCTTTTGGGAGAGGGAGGCTATTGTCCGGTCCTGGATGTAACTACTCTCAACGCCTTCGTTCAGAAGTCAAAGTTCTCCATGGAGACATTGAAATCAGTCCTTACAGCAGTAGGAAAGGTCCACTGGATGGTCTCTTTAGACCTCCAGGATGCTTACTTCCACATCCTCATCCATCCGAACTTCAAGCAATTCCTGAAGGTTCGTGTTTAGGAGGAAGTTGTCCAGTTTTGGGCTCTTTGTTTCGGCCTAAGCACCACCCCTCAAATAGGTGGTGCGTCTGCTAGGACCTGTTGTTCTTCTTTCCATAAATCCTGGGAGAAGGAATGTCGAACGTTCTATCCATAGACCTCTTCCAAGGAATGTCGACCATAGACCTCTTCCAAGCTCCCAAACCCCTGGGAGAAGGAATGTCGAATGACAAAAAGAAACCAGGGGCTTTAGCTCCCGAGCAGATGCCTCCTTGAGCATACCCTTTGACGCTTCCCAGGACGCACACCTTCATCGTAGGAAAGGTGAGGTAAAAGTTTTTTCGTCATCTTCGTATAACGCAGCGCCCAGACGAGGCTGGCGTCAAGCTTCCAGACCTCCGAAGAGGAAGGTGGACACGGTCAATCAGCGTCCTATCATGACACCGTAAACTTCTGGTTGTAGGCTTTGGAGCAGTCCTGAGCGTTTTCATTCTACCGAAGAAAGCTCTCCTGCCAAGCGTCCTTTAATGTCGTCAGCAACTGTCATGAAATGTCCAACTCACCCAGTTGCAGGACAGTTGTCTGAGCCTGGCTTGACCTAGGTTCATGCTCCTCCTCCCCCATCAGTCTGGTTAGCGTCCTCTGGACGCTCTGCATGCTCTTTAAATGGCGTAGAAAGTGAGATTGTGGTAGATGTGACATCTCCTGTACCACAACAAGTGGACCCTAATTTCAATATGCTGCAAGATATACAACAGAAACTCTCTTCGCTCGTGCAAGTTTATCAGCCTGCGGACAACAAGAGAGTAGCAGGCCTGGACCCTGAGCGTCAGGTAGCTTCACACCTGGACGCCAAGCGTCGTAAGGCTTCTAGTCAAGAGGTTCTTGACGACGAACGTCTTTACATCTCCATTGGTATATGGCGTGTTTTAGCCGCTTTAACCAAAGGAGTCAAGCAGCCCGATGTGATATCGAGCGTCCAGCTAACGTGACATCGAGCATCCAGCAGGACGTGACATCGAACCTCCTGCTTTAACGTGACGTTTAGCGTCCAGCAAGACATGACGTCGAGCGTCCTGCAAGACGTGACGTCGAGCGTCAAGCGAGACGCGACGTCGAGCATCAAGCAGAACGCGACGTCGAACGTCGAACAGCTCGTGACATGGACGTGTACGCTTTCCACCATTCAAAATTCATTACTAAGTAATGCAAAAAGTTTGGGTCACACGAAGGGGCTAGATTGACTAGTGGCCCACTTTTGGCCCTCAAGAGAGTGGTTCACAGAGGTTCTGGAATGGATGATAAACTCTCCAAGAAGCTTTTCATTAAGAGTAGTTCTACTCAAACAATCCCACTTGGAAAGATACCATCAACAATCTCCAAGCTCTTCATCTAACTGTCTTCAGATTATCGGAAAACTCTCAAGAACTAGAGGTTTTTTTGAAGGAAGCAGCTAGGGCTAATGCAAGAGCAAGAAGGACGTGTACCATCTAGGTTTACCAATCCAAGTGGGAAGTTTTTGAGAGTGGTGCAGTCAACTCTGTTTCCTCATCCAGTACCTCTATAACTCAGATTGCTGACTTCCTGTTATATCTTCGAAGGAAACATAATTTTTTCATCCTCTACCATCAAGGGATACAAGAGTATGTTAGCAACCGTATTCAGGTCAACACTTGGACCTTTCTAATGTTAAAGACCTACAGGAACTTCTCAAATCGTTTGAAACATCAAAGCAATAGTTCCAGGATTCACCAGCTTGGAATCTGGATTTAGTCCTGAAGTTCATTAAGAGTGACAGGTTTGAGCCCTTGCATTCAGCTTCATTTAAGGACCTCACGATGAAGATTCTACTTTTGGTCAGCCTGGCGACAGCTAAAAGAGTCAGAGGGATTCATGCTTTTAGTTAAAACGTTGGTTTTCTCGAGATACAAAGCGATCGGCTCATTGCAGTTAGGCTTTCTCGTCAAGAATAAACGCTCTTCTCAACCTTGGCCCATGACTTTTGAGTTTCTGAACCTTTCGGATGTGGTTGGCGAGGAGTTGGAGAAGGTTCCTGCGTCTAGTAAGAGCCCTGAAGTTCTTCCTGGACTGAACGGAAAAGTTGCAAGGCAAGACAGAAGCTCTTTGGTGCTCGGTCTAGAAGCCCTCGTTACAGAGGTCGAAGAATGCACTTTCATTCTTCATCAGGCTTTTAATAAGAGAAACTCATGCAAATTGCAGTAAGGCAGACCGCAAGAGTTTTTAAGTAAGACGCATAAGGTTAGAACTGTAGCAACTTTGGTGGCCTTCAGGCAGAATAGATCGTTGCTGAGTATTATGGACACAACCTTTTGGAGGAATAAATCTGTGTTCGCTTCACATTATTTAAAATGTGTCCAGACTCTTTATGAGGACTGCTTCACTCTGGGACCATTCGTAGCAACGAGTGCAGTAGTGGGGGAAGGATCCACCACTATATTCCCATAACCCTAATACCCTTTCCTTCTCTTGGAACTTTTGTTTTTTTATGATTGTTCGTGGAGATTGCGACAGTCTTTCACAATGCTTGACTTTAGTCAGGTGATCATTTTGTTCCTTGAGAGCGCCCCGTAAAAAGGGTATTGGAGGAGGTCCTGTCACATAAAGGTTTTTAGACCAGTATATATATATATATTACATATATATGTATTATATATATATGTATATATGTGTATATATATATATATATATATATATATATATATATATATATATATATATGAATACATATACTATATATATATATATATATATATATATATATATATATATATATATATATATTTATATATATACATATATATATATATATATATATATATATATATATATATATATATATATATATATATATATATATATATATATATATATATTTATATATATACATATATATATATATATATATATATATATATATATATATATATATATATTTATATATATATATATATATACTTTTATATATATATATATATATATATATATATATATGTTTATATATATATATATATATATATATATATATATATATATATATATATATATATATATATATATATATATATATATATATATATATATATATATATATATATATATATATATATATATATATATATATATATATATATATATATATATATATATATATATATATATATATATATATATATATATATATATATATATATATATATATATATATATATATATATATATATATGTATTTCTGGGGCGACCTGTGACGGCCGGTGAAAGAAGTCCTTCTTTACATTTCTCTAATATAAATCTTCCAAATATACTAGAGAAAGATAAAAGCATGGAATGCAGAGGTTACTACCCTCGCACGATCACCTTGTGGGTGTCGTGTATACAACAGGGGCATGTGAAAACCACTTTTCACAGGCTGTCTTCCATTTAGATAATCCCATCATCAAAGGGGAGGGCCGTGACAGGCCCTAGAGAACACAGTTGGACTACCCTACCGACACCTACCACGCGCGCCCTCCAGGTCATCCTTCTGTTTTGGACTTGCCTGCTAAGTCGTAATTTGTTTTGCTCGGTGCTTTCGCAAGTGATTGTCGTTAATTCAACATGACTGACACTGCTACTTCACCTTTACTAATGTTAAGTACCATAGTTTGTTTTGACAGTTTATTTCAGTACCGGGCATTTGTTCTTTTTCCAGTAATGTGGATTTTAGTTTTGGAAGCGGCTTGGCCTGCCTCGGTATCGGCAGCCATTTTGGTTTTGTTCGCTTCGGTAGTTTTTCAAGTTAATATTGCCCATCTGATACTCTGTCATCTAGGTTATATCACTTACGTTTTATGACCAATTCTATTATCATTATTTTATTATTGTTTATACTATGGTAATTATTTGCTAACAAGTCCAATTTGAACCAACGAAGAATATCGATCTGGTCTTTGTTATAGTTTATGTACACGCCTCAGGAAGGTGCTCGTTTTAGACTACAGTATATCTTTATGTTTATTTGTTACGTTGTCGTTATTCTTCGTTCTTGGTTATTACAATTTTATCATTATTCTTATCATATTATTGTTTTTGGTTCTTTATTATGTAACCATGAGAGCATGAGCATAGAGGGCTCGTTTTCTGTTACTACAGTTACGAGTTACCCTTTCTCTCGTTTTCTTTCTTAAGCTCGAGTAGGAGAGGTGGATTTCCCGTTTTCCGTTTTATACGATCACGAGTTATTCCTGCCTCCTCCTCTTCTCCGGATTGATGATACAGTGAGCCCTCGCTACTTCGCGGTTCGACCATCGCTGATTCACCACTTCGCGGGTTTTTTTCATAACCCATATATATATACATATCGCGGATTTTCCGGAAATTTCGAAAATACAGCGATATCTGAAGACCCCAAATACGATATTTCGTTACCTGTAATTCCATTAATACTGTAATTATTAATATCTGCTCTTACTGATTGTTCATTGCATTACATATGACATATGATTCAGCACAGAAAGAAATAAAACACGAAAAGAGAATGTGATCATACGATAATTCAGTACTGTATACAGTATGTAGTAAAATTAAATCGAACATGAAACGCAAATCAGATGCAGTCATACCATATTAGAATGGTGTAAGGCTGCTGATGGCTACTACTGTACTACAAATGTAATGGATGTGCATCTTTTCCATGAATCTTTTGTATGTATACGTACGAAGTACTGCATCCAATAATATTCTTTGTTGCAAAAATCACATCTCGAATAAGCGTACGAGAGAGAGAGAGAGAAAGAGAGAGACATATCCTACAACAAAACAAGCGTAAAAACGGATTTTGAGCGAAGCGAAAAATCTATTTTTGGGTGAGATAGCCATGACGTCCTGATGGAAGGTTCCTTCGGTAGCTTCCTTGGGTATATTTAACTACAGGGATATTTCCAGAGAATTAAACCACAGGTTATCACAGAATTCTAACTTCTGGTGCGAGTACCCTAAAGGTTTCCCTCTAGGATATCGTATATCAACAGGGGAAGTATGTATTAACACGCCACATAGCTATCTGCACCCCATATAGAGTTAACACTTCGATATGGAAAGGTGGAGAATAACTGGGGAGCTGTTCCACAGTTACACTCATCCGTGGCTGCTTTTGGTACTCGAAACGTAAACAAACGGGCGCCATTGCTAAATGACGTCACGTCCGTCCTCCTCCTGAGGCCAGCTAGTTGCTAATCTCCATGATACAGCAGGACAGGGCGGGGCCTGAAAGGTTGGACTAGAATAGACGGGAGGGTCCATCAGGACGTCATGGCTATCTCACCCAAAAATAGATTTTTCGCTTCGCTCAAAATCCGTTTTTTGGGCTCAAGCCATGACATCCTGATGGAAGTGTACCAGAGAATTAATGTATTGTGGAAAATTTCCCCTTTTTCAAAGTAAGTGCCAAGGGCTCCAAACAGAGGTATGTAATGTGTCCTCGGTAGAGGTTCCGTGGGGATCCAGCTTCCTGCCCCCCTGGCAGAGAAGTCCCGGCGGATCATACCAAAATCCGAAGTGGTCATTGAAGGGCTACTCACCCTGCGGAGAGTTCGTGCAGGACTCGGAGACAAGACAGAAGGTTAATATTCGGGTAGGAATATTCTCAAGTATAAACAAGTGATAATTAATCACTACACTCCATGGAGGAGAGATCAATCTGGTCTCGAAGGCATGACGAAGGTAAGTATTCAAGTAGGAATATTACACAGCATGAGTGAGTATATAATACAGGTAATCTATATTATTCATCTCATTCCAAAGGAAAGGGGTAAATGAAACTATGACAATCATGTATTTCATAGTAATAATAGGAGCGGAGAGAGACGCACATGTAATGAAATAGACATTTTATTTCATAGATTGCAGATTATAGTGATAATAATTGCAACAAAAGATGTAAAGTTAATTTACAATAATAAGAATAATGTACATAGAAAATAAAAGACTTCAATCTTGAATCTGAAAGAAATTTCACTTTTAGAAACAAGTTCCGGAGGAACGTCGGTCTTTTTCAAAGAAAAACACATCATGCCCTAGGGCATGTGGCACTCATGTGAAGTCTATGACATTTCACCATGATAAGAACAGTCTATTAGAAACACTAAGTGTCCATGAAATCACTATGTATCACACAAGGGTCAACACAGGCACCCGTAGAGTTAAAGTCCCAAGTAACTCACTGTTCTATGCAGAGTTAGACGGCAGGTTTCATAACACTACCTGCGGCTACTACGAAATGTTCAACTTCATACACTTGTTTCGCGCAGTGCTTGAAGAAAACGCGCGACGATTTCCACCCTGTGAAGCTCTTGAGGCTTTCGAAATCCATGCTCTGGAAGAAATTCAGAGAAGACGCGACATTTCTAGGATCATGACCTGCGGGTGTACTATCAGGATCCGCTCTGCGAATGAAGTAGGTGATTTTCGCTCTTAGTTGTTTCAGTGACAGGTCGCTGCCCGATGTTTCTCCTTTGAAGAGTTGACCTCCACTGAAGTCTGAAGTTCTTTGAAGATAGACCTTAAGACTCTCCACTGGGCATAGAGAGACATCTTCCTTCAGGGGGCAGATTCTCCAAGGGCCCCATCTCTTGGTGGGTAATTCATTTTTTGCGAGAAACGTCGGATCCGAGAAGAGGGTAAGTTCTCCTGTATCTGCGAACAGGATATGACCCTCGTCTCTTGACAATGCCACTATTTCGCTGACTCGGGCTCCCGAGGCGAGAGCAAAAAGGAAGATAACTTTTTGAGTCAGGTCCTTGAGAGGGCACGAATCGTTGTCCAGGTTAGAGGCAAAATGGAGCACCTTGTCCAGGGACTAGGAGATAGGTTTTGGCGGAGGTGCTGGGCGTAGTCTAGCGCATGCCTTTGGCAGTTTATTGAAGATATCGCTGGACAGATCAATCTGGAAAGCGTACAGTAGTGGTCTAGTCAAAGCCGATTTGCAGGTAGAAATCGTGTTGGCCTTGTCCATGAAGGTGAATGAAGAAGGACATGCAAAAATCAATGGTGATTTCCGTAGGGTCTTTTGCTTTGACGAACGAGACCCACTTTCTCCAGGAAGATTCGTATTGCCGTCGTGTTGATTCGGTCTTGTATTCCTCGAGGAAGTCTAGACTTTTCTTCGAGATCCCAAACCTTTTCTTTCCGGCCAGGGAGAGAAAATCATGAGATGAAGGTCCCTGACTTTCAGTGATGAAGCGAAGACAGTCGACTTCTGTACTTGCTGAGAGAGAACTGGGCCCGGGAGGGGGATCAGCGTGGGCTGCAGCTCCAGGACCAGGGGGTACCAATTGCTCCGGGGCCACTTGGGAGCCACTAGGGCCGCTGTCCCTTTGAAGGTTCTCAGTTTGGAGAGGACTTTCAGCAGAAGGTTGGGGGTAGGGAACAGGTATATCCTGGACCATCTGTTCCAATCCAGTGACATGGCATCCACTGCTTCTGCCTTGGGGTCCTCGTACGGGGCCACACATCGAGGAAGTTGATTGTTGTCGCTCGTTGCGAAGAGATCGATCTGAAGTTCCAGGACTTGGCGAGAGATGAAGGAGAATGATCTTGCGTCTAGAGACCATTCCGACTCTATTGGGCTTGTCCGTGATAGAGCGTCCGCCGTCACGTTGCGGAATCCTTTTAGGTGAACTGCAGACAGGTGCCATTTCTTCTTTTCTGCCAGACGGAAGATTGGAAGAAGTACCTGATTTATCTGGGGTGATCTCGAGCCCTGACGATTGAGACATCTGACTACCACCGAGTTGTCCAGAGTCAGACGGATGTGGATCGAGGGAGGCGGAGAGAGTTTCTTCAGGGTGAGAAGAACCGCCATGGCCTCCAAGATGTTGATGTGAAACGTCTTGAATAGGGGAGACCATGTTCCTTGAACCTGTCGTTGGTGGGAGTGACCTCCCCAACCCTCCAGCGAAGCGTCCGTGTGGATGTTGAGCGATGGAGGCGGGTGTTGAAGAGGAATGGACCTTTTCAGGGCCTTTGCTTCCGACCACGGCTTTAATAGTAAGCGATGTCTGTTTGGGAGCCGTCTCTTGAGGACTCTTCGAGCGATGGATGCAGAACGTCTCTAGACTCCCGCGGCATCCTTTAGCTGTGCGCGAAGCACTGGGTTTGTCACAGAGGCGAACTGTAGAGAGCCTAGAACTTGTTCCTGCGGTCGTCTTGAGATCCGTTTGGATTTCAGCAGTCTTCTGACAGACCCTGCTATTTCCTTCCTTTTCTTCTGTGGAATGGAAAGGCGGTGTGACTGAAGGTTCCACTGGATTCCTAACCATTGGAACTTCTGAGCTGGAGAGAGGCGAGATTTCTCGGCGTTTATCTTGAAGCCCAGATGCTCTAGGAACTGGGTGACTTTGATGCAGGATCTTACACAATCTTCGGGCGATGTCGCCCAGACCAGCCAGTCGTCTAGGTAAGCCGTCACTTGGACGCCGCGAAGGTGGAGCTGTTGGTCGATGGCGTCTGCCAGCTTTGTGAAGATCCGTGGAGCCACGTTGAGTCCGAAGGGCATAGCCCTGAAGGCGTAACTTTTCCTTTGGAGTCAAAATCCTAGGTAGGAGGAAGCGTGATGATTCATTGGAACGTGCCAGTAGGCATCCGTCAGGTCTATGGAGACCGTGTAGGCCCCTTGAGGCAGAAGGGTCCTTATTTGTTGGAGAGTTAGCATCTTGAACTTGTTGTTCGCAATGAACTTGTTGAGGGGGGATAAGTCTAGAATGACTCTTGAGTTTGTCGGAGTCCTTCTTGGGAACGCAAAATAGTCTCCCTTGGAACCTGGTTGACTTTACCCTCCTGATCACCTTCTTGTTCAAGAGTTCTAGGACGTATTCTTCCAGGAGGGGGGTTGACTGCTGGAAGAATTGCTGGAAGGCTGGGGGTGGTTGTGTCCAGCTCCAGCCTAGTCCCTTCTTGACGATGCTGTGTGACCAGGGATCGAAGGTTCAACGATCCTGGAATTGGCGGAGTCTTCCTCCCACTGGAAGCACTTCATTGCTTCTGGTGTCCCGAGGGTTTGCCACCTCGGCCGCTAGCTCCCCTTCCTCCTCTGCCTCTGGAGGGGCGGCGAGACGAATCTCTGCCGGAACCTCTGCTTGAGCCCCTACCTCTGGGACGAAAGGTAGTAGCATGTTGGTCAAAGGCAGGGGTGAAGACCGGTGACTGCGATACCACCGGCTGGGTGACCAGCTGAAAGGTCTGCTGTGGCTGAGCTGCCACTTGGGGAGTAGCGGAACCCGGAAACTGCCATCTCTGTTGACGTTGCTGGGGTTTCTGTTTCAGGGATTTCCTCTAAGGTTGAGGGCCATCGTCCTGAGAGGATTTCCTTTTCTTTGACATGCCCCACTTATGGAGAAGGTTCGTGTTCTCTGTGGCGGCCTTGTCAGCAATCTCTTTCACCAAGGAGGAGGGAAAGAGGTATTTACCCCAGATATTGGAGAAAATCAGCCTCCGGGGTTCGTGTTTTACCGTCGCGTTGGCAAACACGAATTCACGACAGGCTCTACGAGCCCTAGTGAAGCTGTACAGGTCCTTCGTCACCGTTGTCAAATGCGTTTTGGCTAGGACCATGTAGAAGTCCGGGATTCTAGTGTCTCCGGCCATAACTTCAAGCTGTACCTGTAGGGACAGCGATGCGGCAAGCCTCTCCTTCGTATCCTGTTCCCTACGAAGGAGGTGATCATTTAGCCTTGGGAGGTCCTCATTGAACTGACGACCGGCTACGTCAGACTCTAACTTCCCCACTGTGAATGTTGACTGGACGTCTTTCCAGTGTCTATCATCAGGGGGAACAGTAAGGGAGAAGGGTCTGCACTCCTCCAGTACAGGGCAAGGTTTCCCTTCTTCCACTGCTTTCAAGACCGCAGTGAAGGCCTTTTCTATAAAGGGGAAGGTCGCATTGTTCGGCGCAATGAAGGTTGGGTGCTTCTTACTGAGCGCCGGCATCTTGGAGTTGGTGAAACCCCTACTCTTCACTGCATTGGCTAGCATAGCCTGGGCCTTCGCGAGATCGAACACGATTACTTCCTTCGGTTTGGTCTCTTCCTTTGAGGCTCGTTCGGACCTAAGCCAGACGTAACAGTCCGGATAAGCCTCGAAATTCGGGAAGAATTCCACTTCTTCCAACAAGATCGAGCCGACCTTCTCACTGATGAAGATCTTACCAGTCGTGATCGGCATATGCTCGGCATACCTCCATGGGTTAGTATCTGAGCAAGCGGGGAGGTCCTTAACCGAAATCCGTTTCGGTTGTTTAAAACTTCCTAGGTTAAACCTGAATAGCTCGTGGGTCTCGCGAAGTTTCCTTTCCATGAGGGCTTCAAGCATCTTGAAGACCTCCTGAGTGCCTGATGGAAGAGGGTCCGGGGTTGCAGAAGTCGAAGGAACAGGTTCCTCGGACGGTGCAGGAGTCGATGCGGGAGTAGGATTGGGAGCGACCTCGGTCTCTGAATCAGGGTATTCCACCTGATCTTCCTCATAGTCGAGCTCCTCGCCCATGAGGTTCCTCTCCGTCCCTTCCGACACTTCCGACATACGTTCCACGTTGTCGGAATCTAAGTGGCACTCATGCATGGACTGGGTCATGACGATATCAGGTTCCACCACTATCTGGATGGTGGGGATCTGATCACTGGGGACCACGAAGTCTTTAGATGCCTTTGGAAACAGCAAGGCCCTCAAATCTTCGGTGGCGAGATACGGTCCGGTGGCGTTCTTCTGGAAGCCACGCACCCACTTGCGTAGCTTCTCTCGAGCGTTGTCCCTTGCTTCCGCTGAAGGAGGATCGTCGAACGCTTCGACCAGACGACTCTTGCAGACTGTACAGTACTGCGGGTCCCAGTATTTCAGGTCGCCTTTCTTGGCGGCGCAGGGGGCGTGGGTCCGGCACGCCTTGTGCCCGTAGAAGTCCGGGCGCTTCACTCCACAAAAGTTGCTTTCGCACTTCATATACTCCTCCTGTAAAAGAAAGAGATCATGAGTACATGGAAGGCATAAGAATGACTTACATTACTCTAAATTTAAGATAACTTTAAGTTTTTAAGCATTAATTAATTCATAAGTAATATAATGCCTGAGAGTAGAGAGCGGGAAAGGAAGTAGATAGACACATACTTGTGAATCCCGCCCAGCCGGTTACCGTAACCTTATCATTAGGCAATTTCTTTTGTGGCCGACGGTCACAAAGCGGAAATCCATATGGATAAGCCGTGGTGGGTAGAGGCTAAGCCTCCAACAGAAATTGCCTGCGAGGTGTATCAGGGGCTGAGACCACTCAGTTCCCTGGGGTAGAAGGGGAATAGGAGACCCCTTATTAGATATAGGTTCCGGCAATCGGCTGTACTAAGACACACAGGGTATGCTGGAATATTGTAATGTGCAGTCAGACAGCACAGCCACAGATTTAGATGGTAAGACAATACCTATATATAGAAGTGGCTAAGCCATCTGGCTGCAGTGTGATGACTGTCAATATGATGTCGGCAGGTATGAGAAGGGGTGCATGTCCCTTGACGTCTCCGGAGGGTGCCGGCAGAGCGACGGCACGCCGGAGGCCGGTCCAGCAGGGTGGAAGGCATCAAGACAGACACATTGAGTATCTAAATATAATACCATCGTGGCGACCGCCGGCACAGCGGCGGATCGCCGGCAGGAGGCGGCGGCTCCGGCAGCCGAAGGCTGATGGCCTGGGGAGCTTGGATCAGTTCATAAGATAATTATGTATATGGTTGTATACCTAGACCGCTGGCAATCAATGCCGGCACGCCGGTGGCCGGCTCCGAAGGTCGGCCAGCTGTTACTAGGTAAGGGGAGGGGTGGGACATCGGCTGTATGCCGATGGAAGGCGGCAGCCTCCGGCACACGGAAGGCTGACGACTTAGAGGAGGGAGGGAATCTTATGAAAGAGTGTCACCAGAGGTATTATTATTATTATTATCATTATTAAATGCTAAGCTACAACCCTAGTTGGAAAAGCAGGATGCTATAAGCCCAGGGGCCCCAACAGGGAAAATAGCCCAGTGAGGAAAGGAAATAAGGAAAAATAGAACATTTTAGGAATAGTAACAATATTAAAATAAATATTTCCTATTTAAACTATAAAAACTTTAACAGAACAAGAGGAAGAGAAACTAGATAGAAAAGTGTGCCCAAGTGTACCCTCAAGCAAGAGAACTCTAACCCAAGGCAGTGTAAGACCATGGTACAGAGGCTATGGCACTACCCAAGAATAGAGAACAATGGTTTGATTTTGGAGTGTCCTTCTCCTAGAAGAGCTGCTTACCATAGCTAAAGAGTCTCTTCTACCCTTACCAAGAGGAAAGTAGCCACTGAACAATTACAGTGCAGTAGTTAACCCCTTGGGTGAAGAAGAATTGTCTAGTAATCACAGTGTTGTCAGGTGTATGAGGACAGAGGAGAATCTGTAAAGGATAGGCCAGACTATTCGGTGTCTGTGTAAGCAAAGGGAAGGAACCGTAACCAGAGAGAAGGGTCCTATGTAGTACTGTCTGGCCAGTCAAAGGACCCCATAACTCTCTAGCGGTAGTATCTCAACGGGCGGCTGGTGCCCAGGCCAACCTACTAGGTAAGGCGGTATCGCCGGCAGTAGAGGCGGCAAGGGACCGGCACCAGGATAGATGGAGAGAAAGGTAAGGAGGGATTGGAGGGGTAAGACCACATACCCCTCCGGCATCCCTCCGAAGAGAGTGTACTCATGAAAGGAGTAGATACTCCTAGCATCCGGCGGCAGGGGGCCGGCAGTCGGCCGGGTGCCTGGGGTAACCCAAGGGAGGGTTAGAGTGCACTCAGGAGTGGGAAACCCCCACTGGCCGGACCGCTGCCGGCGACTACCGTCATAGAATGCTATGAAGGGTATATGTACCAGAGTGGCCAGCTCAGCAGGAAAACAAGTTAGCCCTACCACTCCACCCAAGGGAGGAGTTGTAGGACTAAGGACAGATGTGTATAGGCAAGCCTACACCAAAGGGATAGGTGGGGAGGGAGAAGAAGGGGGGTCTTTCATAGCGGAGGCTCTATACAAGAACGGCCACCAAGGATAGGGAGAAGGCTCCCTAGCCTAGGTTAGGTAACCAGAATGAAATTGGTACAGGAGTACCATCTCAAACTATAAAAGTACAGAACTAGCCCCCCCCCCCCCAAAGCCTAACCTAGATAAGGAGAGTTAATTCCTAGGCTAGGTAGGCTGAAAGACACACCGCAAGTTGCAGGAAGGGATGAGTAACCCAACCAGATGCAACTGTGGAAGGGCAGAGCCGTTCCTTATTTCTCGGTCGCAACCCTAAGGGGGGATCATTCCCTTAGGGTAGACTGAGAAGCGATAAATACTCTGATTGTAGACAAGATTCTCCTATACAGTATAGAAGGGGAAGCATGGCCACACAGAGGGAATGCCCGCAGGCAGGGGATTAGGGAGCATATAGGGGTTCCTATATTTAGGTTAGGTTGGAAAGAAACGCAATCAAACCGATCCCCTATATGGTCCCCGAAGGCGAAAAACGGATTTTGAGCGAAGCGAAAAATCTATTTTTGGGTGAGATAGCCATGGCGTCCTGATGGAAGGTTCCTGTTTGGTAGCTTCCTTGGGTATAAGACTACTAAGATATTCCCAGAGAATTTAACCACAGGTTATCACAGAATTCTAACTTCTGGAGCGAGTATCTCAAAGGTTTCCCTTTAAGACATCGTAATACAACAGGGGACACGCATGTCTGAACGTGCCACATAGCTATCTCCACCCCGAACAGAGTTAATGCTTCGGTGTGTAAGGACTGAGAATAGCTGGGAGCCGTTCCACAGCTAATCTCACTCGTGGCTACTACTGATACTCGAGACGTAAACAAACGGACGCCATTGCTCTAATGACGTCACGCGCGTCTTTATCCTGGCGCCAGTTGCTGCCCATCACCATGATACAATTGTGTAGGGTGGGAACAAACTGAACGAAGTAGTAGGGAGGGTCCATCAGGACGCCATGGCTATCTCACCCAAAAATAGATTTTTCGCTTCGCTCAAAATCCGTTTTTTGGGCTCAAGCCATGGCGTCCTGATGGAAGAGTACCAGAGAATCAATGTATCGTGGTAGATTTTCCCCCAAAGTTAAGTGCCTAGGCATTGACAAAACAGCAAAGTAATCTTAGGTAAGAACCATAGGAACGAAGTATCCTGCCCCCCATTGGTAGGAAGTTCCCATGGGCTATGCCGACGTCAAAGTGGTATTGAAGGGCTATTCATCTTGACAGAAGAACTTTTTAAGAGCTTAGAGATGAAGCAGAATGTTTGATATTTGTATAGGAACATTCTGAAGTAGGTCAGTGGTGGTTGGGCACTGAGTATATAGTTCATCTCCTGATTATCAGAAGTAAGTATTCGTGTAGGAACCTTACTGAGACAAGGTGAATATAATTTAGGATTAGATATCTTAAATTCTTCATGACCATAAAGGAGGAGTAAATAAAACTATGACAGTATGTATTTCATAGTAAGTAGGAGCTGAAAGAGACGCATAAGTAATAAAATAGAAATTTTATTTCACAATGCAGAAATTAAATAATTTACAGCAAAAGTAAAGTTCATTTACAGTAATAATAATGTACATAGAAATAAAGGCTTGCTCTTGAATCTGAAAAGGAATTTCAGGATTAGTAGGTACTCGTTCTCGAGGAACGCAAGTCTTTAAACAACACATCATGCTCAAGGCATGCGGCACTTGTGTGACACTATGACATTTCACCTGGGATAAGAACAGTTATAAAAGCACTAAGTGTTTTTAGACATCACTATGAATCGCTCGAGGGTCAACATAGGCACCCGAAGAGTTAGAGTCCCAAGTAACTCACTGTTCTACGCAGAGTTAGGTGCAGGTTTCATAACACTACCTGCGGCTACCACAAAATGTTTGATTTCGTGCACTTGTTTCGCATAATGTTTAAAGAAAACTCGCGAGGACTTCCAGCCCGTAAAGTTTTTAAGGCTCTCAAAGTCCATGCTCTGAAAGAAGTTCAGAGAAGATGCCACTTTTCTAGGATCATGACCAGCGGGTGTACTGTTCGGATCCGCTCTGCGAATGAAGTAGGTGATTTTCGCTCTTAATTGTTTCAGTGACAGGTCGCTGCCCGATGTTTCTCCTTTGAAGAGTTGGCCTCCACCAAAGTTCGAAGTTCTGCGAAGATAGACCTTGAGACTCTCTACTGGACATAGAGAGACATCCTCCTTCAGGGGGCATATTCTCCAAGGGCCCCATCTTTTGGTGGGTAATTCATTTTTGGCGAGAAACGTCGGATCAGGGGAGAGGGTCACTTCTCCTGAATCAGCAAACAGGATGTGTCCCTCCTCTCTTGATAATGCCACTATTTCGCTGACTCGAGCTCCCGAGGCGAGAGCAAATAAAAATATAACTTTCTGAGTCAGATCCTTGAGGGGGCATGAATCGTTGTCCAAGTTGGAGGCGAAATGGAGCACCTTGTCTAGTGACCAGGAGATCGGTTTCGGAGGGGGTGCTGGGCGTAGGCGAGCACATGCTTTTGGTAATTTGTTAAAGATGTCGTTGGACAGATCAATTTGGAAAGCATATAGAATTGGTCTAGTCAAAGCCGATTTGCAGGTTGAAATCGTATTGGCTGCTAATCCTTGTCCATGAAGGTGAATGAAGAAGGACATACAGAAATCAATGGTGATTTCTTTAGGATTTTTTGCTTTAACAAAGGAGACCCATTTCCTCCAGGATGATTCATATTGCCGTCTCGTGGATTCGGTCTTGTATTCCTCTAGGAAGTCTAGACTTTTCTTCGAGATCCCAAACCTCTTCTTTGCGGCAAGGGAGAGAAAATCATGAGATGAAGGTCCTTGATTTTCGATGATGAAGCGAAGACAGTCGACTTCTGTACTTGTTGAGAGAGAACTGGGCCCGGGAGAGGGATCAGCTTGGGCTGCAGCTCCAGGACCAGGGGGTACCAGTTGCTCCGGGGCCACTTGGGAGCCACTAGGGCCGCTGTCCCTTTGAAGGTTCTCAGTTTGGAGAGGACTTTCAACAGAAGGTTGGTGGGAGGGAACAGGTATATCTTGGACCATCTGTTCCAGTCCAGTGACATGGCGTCCACCGCTTCTGCCTTGGGGTCCTCGTACGGGGCTACGTACAGAGGAAGTTGATTGTTGTCGCTCGTTGCAAAGAGATCTATCTGAAGTTCTGGGACTTGATGAGAGATGAAGGAGAATGATCTTGCGTCTAGAGACCATTCCGACTCTATCGGGTTTGTCCGAGATAGAGCATCCGCTGTCACGTTGCGGAATCCTTGTAGGTGAACTGCAGACAGGTGCCACTTCTTCTTCTCCGCCAGACGGAAGATTGGGAGAAGCACCTGATTTATCTGGGGCGATCTTGAGCCCTGGCGATTGAGACAACGAACTACCACCGAGTTGTCTAGGGTTAGACGGATGTGGATCGAGGGCGGCGGGGATAACTTCTTCAGAGTAAGAAGGACCGCCATGGCCTCCAAGATGTTTATGTGGAACGTCTTGAATAGTGGAGACCAGGTCCCTTGAGCTTGTTTCAGGTGGGAGTGACCTCCCCAGCCCTCCAGTGAGGCATCCGTGTGGATGTTGAGAGATGGAGGAGGGTGTTGGAGAGGAATGGACCTTTTCAGGGCCTTTGCTTCCGACCACGGCTTTAGGAGGCGTCGAAGTCTGTTTGGAAGCCGTCTCTTGAGGTCTCTTCGAGCGATGGATGCCGATCGTCTCCAGACTCCCGCGGCATCCTTTAGCTGTGCGCGAAGCACTGGGTTTGTCACTGAGGCGAATTGTAGCGAGCCTAGAACTCGTTCCTGCTGTCGTCTTGAAATGCGTTTGGATTTCAGTAGTCGCTTGACAGACCCTGCTATTTCCTTCCTTTTCTTCTGGGGGATGGAAAGGCGGTGTGACTGAAGATTCCAGTGGATTCCCAGCCACTGAAACTTCTGAGCTGGAGAGAGGCGAGATTTCTTCTCGTTGATCTTGAATCCCAGGTGTTCTAAGTACTGGGTAACTTCGTCGCAAGACTTTGCACACTCTTCGGGCGATGGAGCCCAGACTAGCCAGTCGTCGAGGTAGGCCATCACCTGGACGTTTCTTAGGCGGAGCTGTTGTACTATGGCATCCGCCAGCTTTGTGAAGATCCGAGGGGCCACATTGAGGCCGAATGGCATGGCCCGGAAGGCGTAGCTTTTCCTTTGGAGTCGAAATCCTAGGTAGGAGGAAGCATGATGGTTCATTGGAATGTGCCAATAGGCATCCGCCAGGTCTATAGAGACCGTGTAGGAACCTTGAGGCAGAAGGGTCCTTATTTGTTGAAGCGTCAGCATCTTGAATTTGTTGTTCTCTATGAACTTGTTGAGGGGGGATAAGTCCAGAATGACTCTGAGCTTGTCTGAGTCCTTCTTGGGAACGCAAAACAGTCTCCCTTGGAACCTGGTGGACTTTACCTTCCTTATCACCTTCTTGTTCAAGAGGTCTAGAACATATTCTTCCAGAATGGGGGTCGATTGTTGAAAGAACCGCTGGAAGATTGGGGGTGGTTGCACCCAACTCCAGCCTAGACCGTTCTTGATGATGCTGTGTGCCCAAGGATCGAAGGTCCAACGATCCTGGAATTGGCGGAGTCTTCCTCCCACCGGAAGCACTTCATTGCTTCTGGTGTCCCGAGGACTTGTTGCCTCGGCCGCTAGCTCCCTTTCCTCCTCTACCTCTGGAGGGACGACGAGAGGCGTCTCTGCTTGCACCCCTGGACGAGCCTCTACCTTTGGCATGAAAGGTAGTGGATGGCTGCTCAAAGGCAGGGGTGAAGACCGGTGACTGTGACAACACCGGTTGGGGGACCAATTGAAAGGTCTGCTGTGGTTGGGCAACCACTTGGGAGGTAGCGGGTCCCGGAAACTGACGTCGTTGTTGACGTTGCTGGGGTTTTGGCTTCTGAGGTTTCCTCTTAGGCTGAGGTCCATCGTCCTGAGAGGGTTTCCTTTTTCTGGACATGCCCCACTTGTGGAGAAGGTTCCTATTCTCCGTGGCGGCTCTGTCAGTTATTTCCTTGACAAGGTCAGAAGGAAACAGGTGCTTTCCCCAGATGTTGGAGGAAATCAGCCTCCGGGGTTCGTGTTTCACGGTGGCACCGACAAACACGAATTCACGACAGGCTCTACGAGCCTTTATGAAATGGTACAAGTCCTTCATTACTGTAAGTAAGTGGATTTGGCTAGTACCATGTAGTGATCAGGTACTCTTGTGTCACAGGCCATAACTTCAAGTTGGACTTGATGAGAAAGAGATGCCGCAAGCCTCTCCTTCGTGTCTTGTTCCCGGCGAAGGAGGTGATCATTGAGCTTAGGGAGGTCCTCATTAAACTGACGTCCGGCGACGTCAGGATCGAGCCTACCCACGACGAAAGTATGTTGAACATCTTTCCATTGTCTAGTGTCAGGGGGTGTCACGATGGAGAAGGGTCTGCACTCCTCCAGTGCAGGGCAGGGTTTTCCTTCTTCCGCCGCTTTAAGGCATGCAGCTAAGGCCTTTTCCAGGAAAGGAAGAACCGCAGTGTCAGGTGCTACATAAGTAGGATGCTTCTTGCTCAAGGCAGGAAGCTTAGAGCAGGTAAAGCCCCTGCTCTTAAATGCGGAGGCTAGCATAGCCTGGGCCTTTGCGAGATCGAACACTATCTCTTCTTTAGGTTCGGTCTCCTCCTTCGAGGCAGGTTCGGAACGAAGCCGGACGTAACAGTCCGGGTAGGCCTCGAAGCTTGGGAAGAACTCCACATCTTCCAACGGGACCGTGCCAATCTTGTCACTAACAAAGATCCTGCCGGTCGCAATAACCATATGCTCTGCATACCTCCACGGGTTGGCATGAGAGCAAGCTGGGAGATCCTTAACCGAAATCTTCTTCGGTTCTCTGGATCCAATCATTGACCTGATGGACTCCTGGTTCTCCTTCAGTCTGTCGTCCATGACAGCTCTAATCAGCCGGATCAGTTCTTGGGTAGACGAAGAGGGATCCGGGGTCGAGGAGGTAGACGGAATGGACACATCCGTCGGTGTAGGAGTAGGCGGAGGGATGGATGAGGGAGGAGCTCCAAGCTCCGACTCGGTGTATTCCACCTTGTCTTCGTCCTCTTCGGCTCCTTGAGCCATAAGCGTCTTCTCCGTGTCTTCCGAGACGTCAGAGATCTGCTCATCATCCTCGGAATCTAATCGACACTCATGCATGGACTGAGCCATGACCACATCAGGTTCCACCGTAATTTGGACAGTGGGGATTGCGTCTTTCGGAACCACTGAGTCAGGGGAGGCCTTAGGGAACAACAGGGACCTCAGTTCTTCGGTGGCCAGGTACGGTCCGGTAGCATTTTTCTGAAAGCCACGCACCCACTTGCGCAGCTTTTCGCGAGAAATGTCTCTAACCTCCGCTGAGGGAGGGTTATGGAAGGCCTCAACTAGGTGGGCCTGGCAGACCGTACAATCCAGTGGATTCCAGAACTTTCAAATCCCCTTCTTGTCTGCACAAGGGGCGTGAGTCCTACAAGCCGTATGCCCGTTAAAACTGCGGGCGTTTCACAAGCGCAGAAGGCGAAGTCACACTTCATCTGCTCCTCTGTGGAAGAAAGAGAAAATGAGTATGGGGAGTCATAGGAATGGCTCTTAAACTAAGTTAATATTAATCATTAATTTTAACTTAAGAAGGTGTGATGCATAGAGAATGAAAACAGTAAAGGAGAACACGCTCATGCATCTCGCCCGGCTGGTTACCATAAGCTTGGTCCTGGGATAATCCAAATGACCGAGATCATTGATATAGTTTCCTAGGATTCCATTATATTGGAACTCCATGGAAAGCCAAGGACAAGGTTGGGATCGAATTCATTCGGTTCCCAGTTAAGAGCCAGAAGGCCTCATAAAGGTAACTGCTTCTGGCAACCAGCCGTGCTAAGATGCACATAGCATGCTGGAATTAGAAGAATGCAAAGAGACAGCATGATCACTAATAAAGCAGTACCAGGTACTGATCTTAAAAGCAAAGCAGCTTATCTATTTGCTATGTAGGGCTATCTTAGTTTTATGATAGCTACAGTGAGGGGGTGTAAGTATTCTTGACGCCTCCGGGGCATCCGGCAAGCCGCCGCATGCCGGAGCTCGCTCCAGCATAGATTCTGGCATTAGAACAGACAATTTTCAAAGTCAGTTAGATACCAGGATGGCGGCCAGCCGGCACAGCGGCGGCACGCCGCACAGCGGCGGCACGCCGGCAAGGAGCGGCGGCTCCGGCAGCCGGGGAGGATGCCAGGTTGGTGACTGGGATAAGGATGGTACAGGTAGTATCGGGTTGCCGGCGGTATATGCCGCACTCAGGTGATCGACCGGCAAGCGGACGATTAGATAGGAGTAGGAGAGCCGCCGGTAGTAGCCGGCGGCAGCCGGCAGTCCCTCGGTACACGGGCGGGGCTGGCGGCAAGGGTAGGGAAGTCACCAAGAGGGAGGCAGGTATTGCCGACAGTAGAGGCGGCAAGAGACCGGCACCCGGATAGATAGAGAGACAGGGGGAGGGGGGAAGGAATGCAGGAAGTACCGTCAGGGTTCCAGACATCCCTCCCCCTCCCTGATGAGGGTGTACCCATGATAGAGACAGGCTCTAACATCCATAAGCAGGGGTCACTAGGGACCGGGAGCAGGTAGCCCAAGGGAGGGCTAGGGAACACCCAATGAGGGGGGGGGAGACTCCCCTATGCAGAACTACACTAGTAACTAACCTTATAGGACATTATGAAGGTATATGTACCAGAGCGGGACTGCACAGGGAAGCTCGGTAGCCCTACTCATCCACCCCTAAGGAGGATTTGTAGGACAGGGGACAGATGAGTATAAACTAACCTAAGCATAGGCTAGGCTATACAAGAGATAGGTGGGGAGGGGAGAAGAGAGAGGTCTTCCCAGGAAGGGTTTCTGTACCAGAGCGGTCCACTAAGGGAAGGGAGGACACTCCCTAACCTAAGATCAGGCTGATCGGGCTAAAACGGTGCAAGAGTACAGTTTCAGCATGGAACAGAGAAACCTTCCTAACCCGACCTAGAGCAGGGCTAAAAGTCCTGAACTAGGCAAGGAAGAAGACATATCGCTATCGCAGGAAAGTCATAGACTATCCTAGCCATAGAGGTAGGCTAGCCTAACCTCACTCTCAGACGCAATCCTAAAGGGGGTTCATTCCTTTAGGGAGGACTGAGAGGCGATATATATACTCTATTAGACAATTAATCCCTTTTACTCAGAAAAGGGATCAAGGCTAAATAGAGGAATGCCAAGGCAGGGGATGAAGGAAGCATATAGGGTCCTAAGGTAGGTTAGGTTGCTAGAAAGAATCACTGACTAGCCTATCCCTATATGGTCCCTGAAGGCGAAAACATTTGCATCACTAGTCAAAAGTATTGTAAAATAATAATGCCACTATCTTCATAACTTAGGTCATAGGATCACTAATAAATCATGCATGAACACTTGTATGTAGGCTCCTGGCCTGGGGGCTATAGTAGCCGACTGGTATGAGGTCACATCGAATGACCGATTAAAAAGCGTCTAAACACGATATAAAAGTTCCTAGCTATGAAGACTAAATAACTAATGTATTCGATTAGTATATAATGCCGGAAGCGTTGTTGTGGCTAACTAAATAAGACATGCAAAACAACAACGACGCCATAAAATGGCGGGTCCGGTAGAGGCACAGCTCTGCCACAATAACATCAATTATTTCGCAAAATAATATTTACTTTACGGCCAGAGCTTAATTAAACAATACTGGAACCTTGTACTCAACTTTCCAGAAGAAGGCGAGGCTGAAGGTAACGACATAGCGAAGATGCAAAGCGATAAAGTTAACACAGGGAAAATCCGTCTAAGTAGGGCAGCTACTAAACAAAGGATTAAAGACGCGCGTGACGTCATTAGAGCGAATGGCGTCCGATTTGTTTACGTTCTCGAGTATCAGTAGTAGCCACGAGTGAGATTAGCTGTGGAACGGCTCCCAGCTATTCTCAGTCCTTACACACCCGAAGCATTAACTCTGTTCGGGGTGGAGATAGCTATGTGGCACGTTCAGACATGCGTGTCCACTGTTGTATTACGATGTCTTAAAGGGAAACCTTTGAGATACTCGCTCCAGAAGTTAGAATTCTGTGATAACCTGTGGTTAAATTCTCTGGGAAATATCTTAGTAGTCTTATACCCAAGGAAGCTACCAAACAGGAACCTTCCATCAGGACGCCATGGCTTGAGCCCAAAAACACTTATATCACAGTAACAGTATGTTAAATAATGCCACAATCTTCATAACTTAACCTAGGATCACTGGTATATATCATGCATGAACACACGTGCTAGGCTATCTAGCCTAGGGGCTAAGCTAGCGATCTAGTATGGGGTCGAACGACGACCGAGTAGATGAGCGTTAAAACACGATATACGTAATTCCTAGCTATGAAGACTAAATAACTAACATATCAATTAGTTAAGAGGCCGGATAACAGGCTGTTCTGGCTAGCTAAATAAGGCATGCAGAAGAACAGCGACGCCATAAAATGGCGCGTCCGGGAACGGCACAGCTCTGCCACAAAACACAATATTTTACAAAAAGTAGAAGTTACTTTACGGCTAGAGCTTATTTAAACAATACTGGGACCTGGTACTCAACTTTCCCAGAAGAAGGCGAGGCTGAAGGTAAAGACATAACGGCGATGTAAGTCGATGAAAATCGCACAAATGGAAATCCGACCAAAGCAAGGCGCTACAGGGAGAAGGATGAGGACGGACGTGACGTCATTTAGCAATGGCGCCCGTTTGTTTACGTTTCGAGTACCAAAAGCAGCCACGGATGAGTGTAACTGTGGAACGGCTCCCCAGTTTATTCTCCACCTTTCCATATCGAAGTGTTAACTAACTCTATATGGGGTGCAAGATAGCTATGTGACGTGTTAATACATACGTCCCCTGTTGATATACGATATCCTATAGAGGAAACCTTTAGGGTACTCGCACACAGAAGTTAGAATTCTGTTATAACCAGTGGTTTAATTCTCTGGAATATCACCTGTAAGTTAAATATACCCAGGGAAGCTACCGAAGGAACCTTCCATCAGGACGTCATGGCTTGAGCCCAAAAATAGCGTACGTAAAGCATGTATAATTATTATTATTATTATTATTATTATTATTATTATTATTATTGTTGTTGTTATTAAAATTATTATTGTTATTATTATTATTATTATCATTATTATTATATTATTATTATTATCATTATTTATTATTATTATTATTATTATTATCATTATTTATTATTATTATTATTATATTACTGTATACGTAGGGTACCTTGTACTTTGAATTGGTAACCTACGTAGCATATAAGACGGGTTGTGATTGGTTCAAACGCTGATAGATGACGTATCAGAACCCAAGTTTTGTTATCTAGCCTGTGATTGGTGTTTTTCCCGCATCTCCAACTTCAGCATCTACGTATTCGCGGTCACTTTCTCTCCCGCCGTATCGCTGTGTAGATGTTGTTAAGTTATTGTGAACTTTATTACTGTGCCGTTGACTGTTTTAAGTTGAACTTTTGTTACTTTCTGGTAAACCCTACTGTACAATGCACTCCCAAGCGTTCTGCTTCTACTAAGGCTGTTAGTGAGACCTAAACGCCTACCTGAAAATGATGACGATTGCTTGAGAAGGTGACGCTTCTCTGATATGTTAAAACACGTGTAGAAGTTACTGCGGTCCGCATCCCGCCATTTTGGAGTCAACGAATCCACCGTATCGCTATATCAAGAAGGACGAGGCGAACATTAGAAAGACGGCTACCATCACCTTTAGCAGATCAGCAGAAGCGAGTTGTTACACGGGTAAATAAACACGATCGTACGCATGGAAGGTGCTTTAGCAGTGTGTGGATTGCCTGACTGCCAGAAGAAGAACATAGCCTTGGATACGAACACCATCCGAACCAAGGCTTTGAGCTTGTATATGAGAAATTTTGCGGCAAAGGAACCTCAGAACGACGATGGCGACCATGTGAAGAAGATGATGATTGTAGATGAACCTCAACCAGGGACATCACTGATTCCCAGCACTCAGAAAACTTCGTTTTTCCGCCAGCAAAGGATGGTTCGTCAAAGTTTCAGAAACGCTTCGCCCTGAATAAGCGTATCCCTGCATTGGCGAGGCTGCTTCCGCTGACACTGCCAGCTGCTGAAACTTAACGTAAACGAGACGTTCAAGAATATTATCGC
>NC_090744.1:44058595-44068595 GCF_036898095.1 Palaemon carinicauda
AGTATAATTGGGATTTATTTTCTAGTGTTAAAGTGTCAACTTTTTTCATTAATTGTCAAAATTAAATATTTCTATAAATTAATTTCTAGTGAAACAAGAGATTGAATAATTGTTTGAAATGTGTTTTTTTGGTCTTAGCCTAAGGTCTCGTTCAGATTTAAATTTCAAGTTATTCATTTTTGGTATTATTGTTGAATTGTTATTTTCATAGAATACATTTATTTTTGTAAAGTGTGTATCATTTTGATCAGCAATAATTAATTTCAGCGTTTTGCTCATACTCCCTGACTAAGAACCGAAGTATGAGGATGATTTCAGAATAGTTTCCGTTAAATGTGAAGTAATCACCCAGATTTTGTTTTGAGTATAACCTTTAGGTATCCAGTGTTCATATATATTACCGTCTGGGAGTTGAGTATTATTAATTATCAGAGCTCAGAGGTTTTTCTCTAGTGTATCAAATTTTGTAATATAAAACAGGTGAATTTTAAAACTCGGGAGTTTACGTAATTCGCTGGTCGTAATAATAATAATAATAATAATATATATATATATATATATATATATATATATATATATATATATATATATAATATATATATATATATATATAATATATATATATATATATATATATATATATATATATATATATATATATATATATATATTATTAATTGCTAAGCTAAAACCCTTGTTGGAAAAGCAGGATACTATAAGCCCAGGGGCCCCAACAGGGAAAATAGCCCAGTGAGGAAAGGAAACAAGGAAAAATAAAATATTTTAAGAATAGTAACAACATTAAAATAAATATTTCCTATATAAACAATAAAAACTTCAACAAAACAAGAGGAAGAGAAACTAGATAGAACAGCGTGCCCGAGTGTACCCTCAAGTAAGAGAACTCTAACCCAAGACAGTGGAAGACCATGGTACAGAGGCTATAGCACTACCTAAGACTAGAGAACAATGGTTTGATTTTAGAGTGTCCTTCTCCTAGAAGAGCTGCTTACCATAATAGCTAAAGCGTCTCTTCTACCCTAACCAAGAGGAAAGTAGCCACTGAACAATTACATTGCCGTAGTTAACCCCTTGGGTGAAGAAGAATTGTTTGGTAATCTAAGTGATGTCAAGTGTATGAGGACAGAGGAGAATATGTAAAGAATAGGCCAGACTATTCGGTGTCTGGGTAGGCAAAGGGAAAGAACCGTAACCGGGGAAAAGGATCCAATGTAGTACTATCTGGCCAGTCAAAGGACCCCCTAACTCTTTGGCGGTAGTATCTCAACGGGTGGCTGGTGCCCTGGCCAACCTACTACCTATATTTATATATATATATATATATATATATATATATATATATATATATATATATATATATATATATATATATATATATATATATATATATATATACATATATATATATATATATATGTCACGTGGTGGGCCGGGGAAATCGGGTAAAACTCGCTGGTAAGAGACTGATGTCTCGCCAGGTAAATCCTCGGACAGCTAGATTAGCGTCAGGTTCGGATTTCCTTTTATGGCCTCTCGTGGCATGGTTGGTTTCGACCTGGCCTTTCATTAGAAGGGGCTAGTGTTCGATCCCAATTATGAGGTAGAAATTTATTTCTATTTGAACACGATGTTGTGTTGATATTTATCCATATTGACTCATTAGGGGTGTTTTGAATGAATTACTACCAATTGTGTCACGTGGTGGGCCGGGGAAATCGGGTAAAACTCGCTGGTAAGAGACTGATGTCACGCCAGGTAAATCCTCGGACAGCTAGATTAGCGTCAGGTTCGGATTTCCTTTTATGGCCTCTCGTGGCATGGTTGGTTTCGACCTGGCCTTTCATTAGAAGGGGCTAGTGTTCGATCCCAAGTATGAGGTAGAAATTTATTTCTATTTGAACACGATGTTGTGTTGATATTTATATATATTGACTCATTAGGGGTAATTTGAATGAATTACTACTAATTGTGTCACGTGGTGGGCCGGGGAAATCGGGTAAAACTCGCTGGTAAGAGACTGATGTCTCGCCAGGTAAATCCTCGGACAGCTAGATTAGCGTCAGGTTCGGATTTCCTTTTATGGCCTCTCGTGGCATGGTTGGTTTCGACCTGGCCTTTCATTAGAAGGGGCTAGTGTTCGATCCCAAGTATGAGGTAGAAATTTATTTCTATTTGAACACGATGTTGTGTTGATATTTATCCATATTGACTCATTAGGGGTAATTTGAATGAATTACTACCAACTGTGTCACGTGGTGGGCCGGGGAAATTGGGTAAAACTCGCTGGTAAGAGACTGATGTCTCGACAGGTAAATCCTCGGACAGCTAGATTAGCGTCAGGTTCGGATTTCCTTTTATGGCCTCTCGTGGCATGGTTGGTTTCGACCTGGCCTTTCATTAGAAGGGGCTAGTGTTCGATCCCAAGTATGAGGTAGAAATTTATTTCTATTTGAACACGATGTTGTGTTGATATTTATCCATAATGACTCATTAGGGGTAATTTGAATGAATTACTACCAATTGTGCCACGTGGTGGGCCGGGGAAATCGGGTAAAACTCGCTGGTAAGAGACTGATGTCTCGCCAGGTAAATCCTCGGACAGCTAGATTAGCGTCAGGTTCGGATTTCCTTTTATGGCCTCTCATAGCATGGTTGGTTTCGACCTGGCCTTTCATTAGAAGGGGCTAGTGTTCGATCCCAAGTATGAGGTAGAAATTTATTTCTATTTGAACACGATGTTGTGTTGATATTTATCCATATTGACTCATTAGGGGTAATTTGAATGAATTACTACCAATTGTGTCACGTGGTGGGCCGGGGAAATCGGGTAAAACTCGCTGGTAAGAGACTGATATCTCGCCAGGTAAATCCTCGGACAGCTAGATTAGCGTCAGGTTCGGATTTCCTTTTATGGCCTCTCGTGGCATGGTTGGTTTCGACCTGGCCTTTCATTAGAAGGGGCTAGTGTTCGATCCCAAGTATGAGGTAGAAATTTATTTCTATTTGAACACAATGTTGTGTTGATATTTATCCATAATGACTCATTAGGGGTAATTTGAATGAATTACTACCAACTGTGTCACGTGGTGGGCCGGGGAAATTGGGTAAAACTCGCTGGTAAGAGACTGATGTCTCGCCAGGTAAATCCTCGGACAGCTAGATTAGCGTCAGGTTCGGATTTCCTTTTATGGCCTCTCGTGGCATGGTTGGTTTCGACCTGGCCTTTCATTAGAAGGGGCTAGTGTTCGATCCCAAGTATGAGGTAGAAATTTATTTCTATTTGAACACGATGTTGTGTTGATATTTATCCATATTGACTCATTAGGGGTAATTTGAATGAATTACTACCAATTGTGTCACGTGGTGGGCCGGGGAAATCGGGTAAAACTCGCTGGTAAGAGACTGATGTCTCGACAGGTAAATCCTCGGACAGCTAGATTAGCGTCAGGTTCGGATTTCCTTTTATGGCCTCTCGTGGCATGGTTGGTTTCGACCTGGCCTTTCATTAGAAGGGGCTAGTGTTCGATCCCAAGTATGAGGTAGAAATTTATTTCTATTTGAACACGATGTTGTGTTGATATTTATCCATATTGACTCATTAGGGGTAATTTGAATGAATTACTACCAATTGTGTCACGTGGTGGGCCGGGGAAATCGGGTAAAACTCGCTGGTAAGAGACTGATGTCTCGACAGGTAAATCCTCGGACAGCTAGATTAGCGTCAGGTTCGGATTTCCTTTTATGGCCTCTCGTGGCATGGTTGGTTTCGACCTGGCCTTTCATTAGAAGGGGCTAGTGTTCGATCCCAAGTATGAGGTAGAAATTTATTTCTATTTGAACACGATGTTGTGTTGATATTTATCCATATATATATATATATTATATATATATATATATATATATATATATATATATATATATATATATATACCTGTATATAGCCTACTATCTATATATATCAGATATCATCATCATCATTATCAGCCATAACTAGTCCACTGCATGAAAAAGGCCTTAGACTAATCCTTCCACTCTCGTTGGTTTATGGACTTTTTATGCCATTCTATTTGAGCATATTTTTTTTAGCTCGTCAATCCATCGTCTTCGCTTCCTTCCCCTGCTTCTTTTGAAATTTCTGGACCCATTCTGGTATTCTTAATGTCCATCTATTTTCCATCATTCTCATTATATGCCCTGCCCATGTCCATTTCTTTTTCTTACATGCTGTTAAAATGCTATTTTTTTGTCACTTAGTGTTATTCCCATCATTACTCTTTCCATAGCTCTTTGGGTTATTACTAGCTTATGTTCTAAGGCTTTAGTAAGGCTCCAAGTTTCTGATGCATAAATTAAGACCGGTAGGACCATCTGATTAGATACTCTTCATTTTAGAGAAAATGGCATTTTACTTTCCATAATCTCATTATATATATACATATATAAATATGTGTGTATATATATATATGTATATATATATATATATATATATATATATATATATATATATATATATATATATATATATATATGTATATATATACATATTTATATATATATATATATATATATATATATATATATATATATATATATATATATATATATATACATATATGTATATATATGTATATTATATATATATATATATATATATATATATATATATATATATATATATATATATATATATATATATATATATATATATATACTGTATATATATATACCTAATCACTGTATCAACATTTAAAATATTATAATGAAATTATGATAATTATTTTCATAATTCTAAGTTACATGGACTCAAATATCAGAATGAATTTCATGTTTCTCTTCAAAGAAAATCTTTCTAACCATTGTTAATGTCACTTCAGAGATGTTGTTCCGAGATTCATGAGTCTGGTGAACGTGTTAAAGTCTTGGTTCTGCTTCTGAACGCGCCTCTAAAGTAAACAACTTGGCTGCTTCGCCGACGTACAAATAGACTTTCTCTACGCCGTAAAAGATTTCGTTTTTTTATACCTTTCTTTTTTAGATTTTTCATTTTCATTAGTTTCTTATTCTTAATAATTGGGATTTTCTTAATCTTTTTATATTTTCAAATTTCATTGTAATTATTTTTTTCTCGTTTTTTATTTTATATTTTATTATTATTACTTATTCTTTTGAACTTCAATTTTTCGATCTTTCATGAATTTGCTATTTACCACTACTTTAGTTTCTTATTGTTTTCAGTAAATTTGTATTTGGTTTTATATAGTTTAGGCTTCATTTTTTATCTATCACCTTTCCCCTTCTAATATTTTTTTTTTTTTAAGATTAATGTCTTCGCTTTGAGCGCACGCCTATTCATAATTTGATTTTTTCATTATTTTCGAGTTTCCTATTCTTTAAAAGTTGTCATATATCCATTTTTTAATGTTTCGAAACTTGAAGATAAGACTAAAGCAGTTTTTAATTCTAATCACGATGAACATTCGATGCAGGAGAATACTTATGGAGAAAAAGATAATGAAAGGAATAAATAATTTAATAAACAGATAAAAAATCAGTGATATTACCTTCTCACTAATGAGCTATCCCATCATTGGCTAATTGACGTTTTGCATACTGATTCATGATTAATGAACTAATAAAGATGACAAGTAATAAGCAATCATTTTAATCAAATCAATTAGGAAGTTCAAGACAACTGTGATCATCTTTGACTGATTTCCTAAGGGCAATGGGTAGATCAGCTTATTGTTGTTTGTTTCTTGTGTATATCTCAAACTGAATATAAAAGTAATAACAATAACAACGATAATGGTATTAAAATTAACCATAATAACATTATTATTATTATTATTATTATTATTATTATTATTATTATTATTATTATTATTATTATTATTATTATTATTATTATTATTATTATTATCAAAATCTCCTAATTATCTGTATCTCTAAAATGGCAAAACATCCGAAATAATGTCTTTTATGAGTCTAATAATAATAATAATAGTAATAATAATAATAATAATAATAATAATAATAATAATAATAATAATAATAACATACGCCAAAGAATAATCATATCAAAATCTAAGACATCTTGACATTATGATGCGATACTCATCCATATATTTCTATATTTTATTGCGTAACATACATAATAAAAAAACCAAACGATGACCGGGTTCAACTATAAAAAGATTCCTGAGCAAGGAAATGCAGTGCAACATCATATACTTATTAATGACAAGTTTGGTGAAACTGCAACATTCCTTGAATGTGGCCATCATTTTTTTTGACGGGAGAGGTACACTCTTATTAAAGAAATGGACAGAGGTGTACTCAAAGAGATGTACATAAAACTACAAGCATGTAATTACACTTCTAATATTAAATTCAGAAATAATTTACTTTAAAAATAACCTGCAAGATGTTTCATTAATGAAGAAAACATAATGTAATGAATCTTTTTAATTCATTTGTAGAATTAAAATGTCTCTCTCTCTCTCTCTCTCTCTCTCTCTCTCTCTCTCTCTCTCTCTCTCTCTCTCTCTCTCTCTCTCTCTCTCTCTCTAATACGCACATACACAATTATGCATACACAGTCACACAAACAAACACACGCTCACACACATATATGTATACATACATTCATAATTACGATCATGTTCTATTGCATTTTTTCATGGTTGAGTTATTTCAAGAAATCGTCCTTTCTACATCTCGCTGCTCCTGTAACAGAAACACTTTCATGTTTACAAGGCGCAACATTCCTTCCCAACGGGTTCACATCCATTATTTTCACTTAGCATTGACCCTAAAGCCGTTAACTTCATCCCTATTCAAATGGCAAAGTGAAATAAAGCAGAGGGACTTCGGGACCTCTGGGTATTCAGAGCACACGGCATCTCTCTTTGTACGCACCCGAACAGTACACAGTTATCATTTTCACTTAGCCGGGGGGAGGGGGGGGGGCTCTGACGCTATTTTGAAGCTGCCGTGTAGGCCTTTATAGCATTTCTAAGCGGTGTTGCTCGGGCAAGTTATCAAGCACATATTTTTCTTTTAACGTCACCAAACCTAGAAGTCTAGTTACTAATCATGATTATTTTGTCTTTAATTATGGCAAAATTGGAGTCACACATGATTGTTACTGTGTTATTGCACAAGCAAATATTTTTGCAACATCGTCAAAAATTCAGGAACAGGTTCTCTTAAGTGATATCACACAAACAAATATTATTCTAAACTGGAACAATATTCAGGTCACGCATGGTTCTTCAAGACACAGTCGTTTAAGAAAAAAAAATTCGTATACTGCTGCAATATTGACAAGTTATACATACTCGTCCAGGTGACTGACTGGCTGACCGGCTGCAAATTATCATGTCGTCGTTAATTAATATCAGAATCGTGAATGTGGGCAGCAACAGCAAACCAGCAAATAATCAAGGCTACATGAAGTGGTAAGATGCTAAAAGTGCCAGTAAAAAAGGAGACCAGAGCAATTAGAGATCTACTCTAACTATTCGATGTCGGCATCACTGGGATTCCAATGCTGAGGACCTTGTTTATACTGAAAGAGATTCTAAGCTATTCCCTACTCAAAGCTTTCGAGCTGATAAGGAAATAAATAAATGACACGAGATAAAATTAAAAACACAGATAACGTTGGAACAAAGGGTGGCAATGGTTTTACATGCAGCCAGAGAATGTCTTATCTCGCAAAGGTATTTAGACGAGCCACTGCTTACCTGACCACTGAAATTAAACAATGTAGTGTCTGGTGAGTGTATTGCACAGGGGGATCATCCGCCATTCCAAGATGCAAAGGATTAGTATAACAGTGAAAGTTAGTTGTATAGTTGTTTTAGTGTCATGCAATTATATATTAATTGAATAATAATAATGATAATATTAATACTAGTAATGATAATAATAATAATAATAATAATAATAATGATAATAATAATAAAAATAATAATAATAATAATAATAATAATAAAATCTCCCCTATATAATAAAGAGAAAGTATTTATCTATTTATCTATCTATCTATCTATCTATCTATATATATATATACATATATATATATATATATATATATATATATATATATATATATATATATATATATATATATATATAACCTCCCCTGTATAATAGTGTCTGACTATATATATATATATATATATATATATATATATATATATATGTATGTATATATATATATATATATTTATATATATATATATATATATATATATATATATATATATGTATATATAAACCTCCCATATATAATAATGTCTGGCTAAATATATACTGTATATATATACACTTTTATATATATATATATATATATATATATATATATATATATATATATATATATATATATATAAATGTATATAACCTTCCCTATATAATAGTGTCTGACTGTGTGTATATATGTATATTTGTATATATATATATATATATATATATATATATATATATATATATATATATACACTGTATATATATATATATATATATATATATATATATATATATATATATATATATATATTCTGTCACGCTGAGTGGCAACCACTCGGAAAAAACAATCTCCCACAAATTGCTCAAACTGCCGTGTGGCAGTTAGGAAAGGGGAAAGGAGTTGGAAGGGTTGAATCTGTGTGTGTATATCTATCTATACATTTAGCCGTCATTTTTGACAGGTCGCGAACACTAGTAATAATAATAATAATCCGTCAACGAGATGCAAAATCTATCTTAGTAAGGAGGTCCGGGCTGGATTCCAAAGCGAGGTGGGGTCATGTTAAAACTCATATGGGTCTATCAATCTAAGAAGTCATTTATAATATCGGATAGTCAGTTAATTCCTCCCACTGAGGAGGAAAAGTATATAGAAGAGGAAAAAGAATAAGATCAAATACTTCAGCGTTCAGTGACTTTGAAACACCCGGATAAGCCCTCACTTTTTATAAGGTCCTGAAACCCCGATACAAAAGGAGTAAATTTTAGGAAGGGTCCCGGAGTAAGAGTTAATCATGGGACATACGATATTCATGGAGCCACAACAACCGAAAGATGACACGACGTTGCCAAATGCATGATAACATCACAATAATTGCAATTTAACTCTGATAACTTTTGGTCGAATGGGACCTATTTCCCTTTATTATCACCATCACAAATATTATTTATTATCAAACGTCTATTCTCCTTGGGAGGGATATCTTCAATAGATAGTTCTTTATTATCTAGAGAAAGAAATATTGTTGAAATTCTATTCTAATACCTGTTTATTTGAAAATTATAGTGGAATAGGTCGCGTTATTTGGTAATTATATTCGAGTTTTCTTAAATCTAAAAATACTTTGTCCTCCACCAAATCTAATCGAAAATTCTAATTATTAACAAGTGTCATCTAAATATACTGGTACTAAAAGTTGTCAATTAGAAGTCAGTGCGTTTGTAAAATTGTTTATAAAGACAATATCAACAAGTCACGACTCAAAATTAGTGAATGATTGTATAAGTTTAAGACTATTACTTATATTACATTCAAATTTCATTTTCTAACTACCATAGCTAAGGAAACAAAGGATGAATTTTAAACAAATAACTTTATTTACAAATTTCAATTTGATTTTTATTTGTGAAAGTTTGGTTTGGTTACCTGGCACTGGAACCACTAGGACTAGAGTATATAAATGCAGAACAATGTAGGTTTAGATATTAACAGCCACGTGTATTATCTGATTTTCATACTTATAAGTTGACTTCATTCTGACGTATTGGAACATGTGAATAATTCTTCTCGTATATCAGATGAAATTTGGCAATTATGCTGAAAATGAAGTCTACCACCATTGGTTTATCCATCATTATTATTATTTGTGTTGTTACCATTATTGTCATTTATATAGTCATCAATAAGTCTCGCACAAGCGGAGGCTTAAAATCTAATGACTTC
>NC_090744.1:44071095-44073595 GCF_036898095.1 Palaemon carinicauda
TGTGGATTAGCCACAATCTAATTTATGCCAAAGTATACCTGTTTCTTAGTCTTATATTTATTATTTTACATTATATTTACCTAGTTCTCGGATACAAATGGCGTGTAACTCATAATTATACCCATCGCAATACCACGTCGATTATATAATTACCAGCTCTCTTCGTTACTAGGGTCTCATTGCGACCCATTACCGGTAGTCTCAGACTGCCAAAGCCTAACCTTTACGGAAATTTATTGTAACCAATTGCCTACTGATGGTAAAAGGTCACTCATCCAAGTTGCGACCAAACCCAATTCAACCAACTAAATATTTGAAAACAACTAAGATACTGAATCACTCATATGTGACAGGGACACCTCGGTTAGAATTCACTAATAGCTAGGTTTTCTCATAGAGCGTCGTTTGGAGAATTAACTCTCTCTCTCTCTCTCTCTCTCTCTCTCTCTCTCTCTCTCTCTCTCTCTCTCTCTCTCTCTCTCTCTCTCTCTCTCTCTCTCTTAGACTTAAATGGGTTTCTCACCTAAAAGCGTTAAAAGCTAAATGTCTTGAGGCTCTGATTCTTTTAAAAGTATTGTCCCATACATCATGGTGGGCAGAGCGCAATACTATTCTAAAATTATACAAGGCCTTGATTTTTTCCAAAACTAGTTATGGATTTGAAATATACTCCTCAGCCACCCCAAGCCGATTAAAGATATTAGATTCAATACATCATGCAGGTATTAGATTGTCCACAGGAGCGTTTAGAACCTCACCTATCCCAAGTCTCCTTGTTGATGCTGGAGAGTTACCTCTAGACCTTTACCGAATATTTTCTAATATTCGGTATTGGTTTAGATTGCAAAAACTCCCTAATTCTTTGGCTTTTCAGACTGCAAGCCTTGTAAGGTACCCAACATACTTTGAGTTGCCCCAAAAATCTCCTCAACCTTATGGGTTTTGGGTGAAACAATTTTTAAACAGTCTTGATATAATTAGAATTAAGGTGCTACCATTCAACGTATCATCAACGCCTCCATGGAAATTACAAGACATATCCTTTTGTAAATACTTTATTGGAGTATTTACTGACGTAGAATCCAGGTGTCTTTTTATGGATCATGTTGAAGAACATAGAGGATCGACTTTTATATATACTGATGGCTCCAAATTTGATGCTGACGTTGAATTTGGAGTTAATAGTAATGGATTTAATTTTAGAGGTGCACTTCCTCTAACAGCTTCCATATTTACTGCTAAACTGTATGTCATATTAACCGCTATTGAGAAAATAGCGTTGGAGAAGGAGGGTAATTTTACAATTTTTAGTGATGCAAGGAGTGTCCTTCAAGCTTTAGAAGTTTTTAATTCTAGTAACCCTCTAGTTTTAAATATTTTAGAATGGCTTTTTATTATTGGATGGAGAGGTATAATGGTTCGATTTTGTTGGGTTCCAGCACATGTAGGTGTGTCCGGGAATGAGAAGGCAGATTTACTGGCGAAGAATGCTGCATCTGAGTTGATACCAAGAAGGTATCCCATGCCCTAATTATAATAACTTAAGAAATAGATATCTGTTTGAGGCTCGATGTGAGGGTGGCAGGTTCATCCTTGCCAAGATTCTTGGACATGATGTGTCCTATGCGAGCGGCATTTTTAAGATTTATTTCAGAAGCAGGTCTTCTGAAAACTATTTAACTTATATAGTGACATTCAACTTTTATGGTTTTAATTGAATATTCTATTAATTTTCATATAGAATGAATAATATCGGCGTCAATGACCTTAGATGTCAGGATGCCTGAAAACTTTAAATCAATCAATCAATCAATCTCAAACCAACAAAGTTGAATCAAATAAGATTGAACTCCCTAACAATAACAGGGACCTTTGATTGTCACCAGCCAACGAACAGATATCACCGAGAATGACGAATGTATATTAATTGGCCGTCTTAGAAAATAAGGAAGATATAATGAAAAAAAAAAAATGAATAAAAAAGGCCGCCCGTTACGTTGAAACACATGTTGGTGCCAACACTTCGAGTCGGTTAAGCTCTCTGGGGATGACCTCAAATTCAGGCGTGCCAAGGTGTGGACGCAAGCAACACGTAACCCTTAGACAGGAACAGTCTGAGAGAGAGAGAGAGAGAGAGAGAGAGAGAGAGAGAGAGAGAGAGAGAGAGAGAGAGAGAGAGAGATGATGCTTAAATTACCAAGAATTAGCGATGATTTTCCTTCGATATTTTGATTGCGTTTCTTTGTGGTGACAGCTTAATGATAATCATAGAATAATAATGATAAGAGTAATATTAATATTTTTATTAAATTACAAAAAATACATTTGAATATTTATATTATACATAGGTATATATATATATATATATATATATATATATATATATATATATATATATATATATATATATATATATATATATATATATATACAGTATATATATATATATATATATATATATATATATATATATATATATATATATATATATATTCATATA
>NC_090744.1:44076095-44078595 GCF_036898095.1 Palaemon carinicauda
ACTTTGGGTGTGGATAAAATGCCTTTCTAAATCGCGATGAAGTCACTGGCAGCAGGGTGACGGATTAGGTTTAAGGCAATAAACAAAATGACTCTTCTGCTTCTACTTTCGATGTTTGGCGAATGATCTTACTGAAATCAGTATGGACCGGCAGGGGTCACTTGCCTTAGTTAGATAGGCACTGCGCATCACAAGGAACAGGCTATCCTTTGAAGAATTTAGGCAATGAATCCTCTATGGATTTAGTCAGTCTATGGAGAGTGAAAATGACAAAATGGGCCCTACTCCCGGGCGTAACCGGGTGCCAAGAATCTCCCGGTTTGAAAACATTAAAGAAAAATTGAAAATGGGAATTGAAATGTTAAAACCATGAATCGGATTGAGAAGTTACAAGAAGTGGAGAATGAATTTATGAAATATAGTTTGGATATCTTGACCCTAACTGAAACACGTTGTAAGGGGATTGGTAAAGAAATCTTAGACAAGGGCACTATATATATCATGGAGTTGGAAAAGAAGGGGTAGGAATGATAGAAAAAAAGGCATTAACCGAGTGGAGATCTGTAAATAGTAGATTGTTACTTGCATAGTTTAAATCAAATTAGTGCAGTACGAGGATTGTAGCTGGCTATGCCCCAACAAATGATTCCCCTGAAGAAAGGAAAGACGAATACTACGAATAACTGCCGAGGGTAATACATGAGATGCCAGAGAAAGATATGAAGATTGTGATTGCTGACTTCACTGTTAAATTTGGAAGAAATAATCAAGGTATAGATAATGTGATGGGTATAGAGGGTCTTGGCGAAGTTGCAAATGGAAATGGGGCACACTTTATAAGTTTTTGCTCAAGAAACAATCTTGTTATTGGAGGTACTCTTTTCCAGAACAAGGACATCCACAAATAAACATGGACTTCACCATGGGGCAATTACAAAAAAATCAAATAGATCACCTAGCCATTAATAAAGAGAGAAGGAGGACTTCGAGAAATGTGAGAAGCTATAGAGGTGCAGATATTGGTAGTGATCACCAGCTCCTCATTGCCACACTGAAATTAAAACTGAAAGCACCCAATAGAAATATAGATAGAATACGAAGGTTTGATACACCTAAGCTTCTAGAATCTAGAAGATGAGCACAGAGAAACATTTGCAATTGAATGTAGGAATCGATTTGCAGTCTAAGAGACTTTAAAAGACAAAGAGTAGACAATTAATGAAGAATGGTGTGAGGTACTACCGGTAGAGAGTTACTGGTTCCTTTGACTGGCCAGGCAGTACTACATTGGATCCTTCTCTTTGGTTGCGGCTCATTTTCGTTTTGCCTACACATACACCGAATAGTCTGGCCTATTCTTTACATATTCTCCTCTGTCCTCATACACTTGACAATACTGAGATTACCTAACAATTCTACCTCGCTCAAGGGGTTAACTACTGCAATGTAATTGTTCAATGACTACTTTCCTCTTGGTAAGGATGGAAGAGACTCTTTAGCTATGGTAAGCAGCTCTTCTAGGCGAAGGACATTCCAAATTAAAACCATTGTTCTCTGGTCTTGGATAGTGTCATAGCTTCTGTACCATGGTCTTTCACTGTCTTGGGTTATAGTTCTCTTGCTTGAGGGTACACTCAGGCACACTGGTGTATGTTATATCTCTTCCTATTGTTTCTTTAAAGCTTTTATAGTTTATATTTGAAAAATTCTTTTTAATGTTGTTACTGTTCTTAAAAGCATTTATCATTGTTGTTAAGGACCTCTCTTCTAGTTTCCTTATTTCCTTTCCTTACTGGACCATTGTCCCTGTTGGAGCCCTCGGGCTTACAGTGTCCTGTTTTTCCAACTGTGGTTGTAACTTGGCAAGTAATAATGATAATGATAATAATTAAGAAAATATATGTCAGTTGGTAGTGAAGTCTTGGGACAGGCAGTTACAAGGAGAAGGCCATGGACATCAAATACTTGGGATACTATAAAAAGGAGACAAAGACAGTATTTGATTGTTGAAAGTTTTCGAGGAAGTAATGAACATTACAAAGTAGAGCATTCTAAGTTTTCCAGTATTGATAATGAAGTCAAAAGAAAAGCAAGGAATGACTAGAGAGAATATTTAGACAGTAAAGCAGATGAGGCTTACAAAGCTATGAATCTAGGGAGTGACTATGGTGTAAGAATTGCTCATAGAATTATTAATGAAATCTCTATGGGGGTAAAGAAGAAAAATCATATACCCATTAAAAAGAGAAATGGGTCTGTTATAACAACAAAAGATGAAGAAAGACAACATTGGATGGAACTCTTTAGTGAGTTCATGAACAGGAGATATGAAGGGAATAATTTGATTGATATACCTGAAACTGATGAAGACCTTGATGTGCCCATGATTGAATTCAGTGTGTTTGAAGTCGAAGCTGTCATTAAAAAACTCAGGAGATAGAAAGCCTATGGATACGATGGAATAACTGCCGTGATGACATTGACCGAAAATGAAGTGACA
>NC_090744.1:44081095-44154224 GCF_036898095.1 Palaemon carinicauda
ACACTAAAGGGATGGAAAGCCCTGGGATATGATGGAATAACTGCCGAGGTGCTACTGGCTGAAGTGACTCCCATACTATTATTATTATTATTATTATTATTATTATTATTATTATTATTATTATTATTACTTGTAAAGCTACAACCCTAGTTGGAAAAGCAAAATGCTATAAGCCCAGGGGCCCCAACAGGAAAAGTAGCCCAGTGAGGAAAGTAAACAAGGAAACATAAAATATCTTAAGAAGAGTAAAAACATTAAAATAAATATATCCTATATAAACTATAAAAACATTAGCAGAACAATAGGAAGAGAAATCAGTTAGAATAGAGTGCCTGAGTGTACCCTCATGCAAGAGAACTCTAACCCAAGACAGTGGAAGACCATGGTACCGAGGCTATGGCACTACCCAAGACTAGAGAACAACGGTTTGATTTTGGAGTGTCCTTCTCCTAGAAGATCTGCTTATCATAGCTAAAGAGTCTCTTCTACCCTTACCAAGAGGAAAGTAGCCACTGAACAAATACAGTGCAGTAGTTAACCCCTTGAGCGGGGTAGAATTGTTAGGTAATCTCAGTATTGTCAGGTGTATGAGGACAGAGGAGAATATGTAAAGAATAGACCAGACTATTCGGCGTATGTGCAGGCAAAGAGAAAGAACCGTAACCAGAGAGAAGGATCCAATGTAGTAATGTCTGGCCAGTCAAAAGGACCCCATAACTCTCTGGCGGTAGTATTTCAACGGGCGGCTGGTGCCCTGGCCAACCTACTACTTACGTGATTATTTTGTAGAATGTGGCAGGAAGAGGCAAAACCTGATGAATGGGAGATATGAGTGTTGGTGAAAATAGCAAAAGGAGACCTGACTGAATGCAATAATTACAGAGGTATAACAATTACGTCAGTTGTTATGAAAATATTGCTTATTCTAAAGAGACTGGAGAGAAAGATTGATGAAAAATGGAGAGATGAACAAGCAGGACTTAGAAAAGGTAGAAGTTACACTGACCAAATTTTCATTTTGAGATATGTTGGACAGCAATGCGCAGAATATAGAAATCCCCTTTTGATGGCATTTGTGGACTATGAAAAAACCTTTCATAGTGTGCACCGGCCAATTTTGTGAAGAGTCCTGCGTTATTATGGAATTCCTCTTGAATATGTAAATTTGATTAAGTCTGTTCATGAGCATAGCACGTGCAAAGTTAATGTTAATGGAGTCTTATCAAATGCATTTCCAGTGAACAGCGGAGTACTCCAAGGGAATGTGTTGTTACCTATGTTGTTTATCCTTCTCATGGGTTTTGTAATGTGTAGAACAGTCAGAGATAGTGGAGAAGGATTTGACTGGATTAGTGATAGGAATTTAACACACCTAGATTATACTGATGATACTGTCCTTGTAGCAGAACACCACAGGATTTGCAATGCTTGCTTACCAGAATGCATGAAATATCACACGAGGTTGGGCTCAAGATAAATAGAAGAAACACAGAGATTATGAGAACAGAGTATGCATTGGGAGATGAAATATCATTGGAAATAGAAAGGATTAATAAGGTAAAAACGTTTAAGTATTTACGAACTATAATCTCCAATACAGGGGCTTTAGAATTAGAGTTTAGTGAAAGATTGAAAAAAACAAATTAGACAATGACTATGTTAAGTAAAATTTGGAAATCAAATCATCTGAAGTTACATTTAAAAATCAGACTATATATCAGTTTAGTGAGATCGGTGTTACTCTATGGACATGAATCAGGGTAATACAATGCAACAATCTCCAATAGATTTAGTAGATTTGAGAACAAAGCCCTCAGAAGGATACTGGGAGTTAAATGGCAGGACAGGATTAGAAATGAAAGTATAAGAGAGATTACTCGAGCGTTATATGTTGATGAGATCATGATGAGGGGTAGATGGAAATGGTTTGGACATGCTTTTTGCACAGTTCGCCAAACGTTCAGCTGAGCTCCACAAGGCACTAGAAGAGTTGGAAGACCCAGGCCTACATGACTGAGGACTATGAAACGCAAAGTAGGAGATGATGAATGGAGAAGTATTGAATTAAAAGCTCAAGATAGAGACGTCTGGCGAAATCTAACCGAGCCCTTTTGCGTCAATAGACGTAAGAGGAGATGATGATGATGATAACGCCAATGAACTATCTGCAGATTACAGCGCTTTGCACCTACATATTTAGTAGTATGCCCACAATCAAGATGTAAAGTGAACGACAAGGAGCCTGGAATCTGGAACCTGGAAATCTACCACTCCTGCTCATTATATATAGTTTTATTAACATTTCTGGAACTGAACAAAAGAGGATTAAGAAGTTTAATATCAAGAATCGTTGCAATATTCTTTACAGATTATGGGATATAGGTTATTGTAAATTTCTCAGACTATGGAAGACACAAAAATAGCAAGAAAGACATTGACTTCCATAGGCAATTAATGCAGATTTGAAATAAACAAAGAAAATAAAACATACTTCCATATAATAAAAAAAATCCACCACAAGATCTTGAAGATCAAATGAATACTCCAAAATCAAACCTTTGTTCTCTAGTCTTGGGTAGTGCCATAGCCTCTGTACCATGGTCTTTCCCCGCCTTTGTTTAGATTTCTCTTGCTTGAAGGTACACCCAGGCACACTATTCTATCTTATTCCTCTTGTTCTTTTAAAAAATCTAAAGTTTATATAGGGAATATTTATTTTCATGTTGTTACTGTTCGTAAGATATTTTATTTTTTCTTGTTTCCCTTCCTTACTGGGCTATTTTCCCTGTTGGAGCCCTTGGGCTTATAGCATCCTTCTTTTCCAAGTAGGGCTGTAACTTAGCAAGTAATAATAATAATAATAATAATAATAATAATAATAACAATAATAATAATAATAATAATAATAATAATAATAATAATAATAATAATAAAAGGATTATCTCACTCAAATGTCTAGGAACAAAGATTTCTAACAAGAGCAACTTCTCCTAAGAGCATAAAAAAACAGATGTTTAATAAAGCCTATACTCTCATAAACCAGACAGCCTACATCTCAGCTAGAAGTTGCGATAGGTTAATAATTATTATTTTATTATTATTATTATTATTAATAATACGATAGCGTGTGTGTTATTTATTTATTTTGTCTCACGCTTTAAAGAAAACGGAAATAATTTCATGGTATACTCTTACAAATTCACATTAGACTTTGATTACTTAACCAAAGCACATCTTATATAGTCTTCCCAATTTTGTCTTTAGCACCTGACTCTTTTTTTAGATATTAAACAAAAAATTGAGTTCTATCAATTTCCATAACGTAGATCAGGGATGGGGAACCTGCGGCCTTAATTAAGGCCACATATGGCCTTCTGGACCATCAAGTGCGGCCTTCTACGGCCTTTGATATATGTGCAGTATGTGTAGTATATTTCTTCTTTGACACTGAATATTGTGTGTTTGAAATAATTCTACTGTATGTACACACATACAAATATGTACACACAAAGTTGTGTTCAGTGATGTACTTCCCAGAGAGTGGAAGCAATTTTTCCTTGAATTCGATGAATTCTAACTTAATACAACTGGCAGTTTTTCCTCGTCAGCTGCAACAGCTGTTGTAGCTGACAAGGAAAAACTGCTAGTTGCAGTGAGAGTGATTCAACGTATGATGGACGAGAGAGTTCCTGTTTTGTCCATCTCATCACTGTGATCTATGTTAGTTTTAGATAAGCCACAGGTTCCAGATTATTGGCATAGAAATATTTTATTTATGATTTCATTGATGAGTTTTGATTGTATAAAAAACAACTTTCCTTAGGTAACCTTAACGCAAGGACAAGAGGAACAGACATTTTAACAACTTCAATAAGCAATGTCACAAAGAAGGACTAAGTTTTACTTCCTTATTATAATAAGTTATGCACTGATGGTGTTCCAGCTATGATGGCTAAAAACTAGGGATTTATTGAACATCTTCAAAAAGCAAATAATTGATTTTTCTTTTCAGTGAAAACAGCTAAGTGTGTTTAAACAGATACATTTCATTACTGGGATGTTGCATTTTTATGAGATGTGATTGTTTAAAAAGTACCTACTTGCCAATATGAAATATTTGAAAAGGTATTATTGTTAATATTTATAAGCTATCTTTTCCAAAAGATTAATATTATTTTATTTATCACTTCAATACAAAGAACTGACTTGCTTAACTAGAGTAATTTGAAAATGACATGCTTTCGATATTATTCATTTACTTACAGTAGTTGGAAAACTACCCAAACTTGAATGAAATATCTTAAAATTTAGTTTTCAATATAATTCATTTACTGATTACTTGTATAAAAAGTACTTAATTCAAATATTTGAAATTGTAATGCTTTAAATTTTTATAAACCTTTCACTCTTTCTTTAGATTACTAATAAATTACTTGGAGGATAAAATAACCATCAAAATTCTATGCGGCCTTCAGGAGCATTGAGGAATTGCAAGATGGCCTTCATCCAAAAAAAGGGTTCCCCACCCCTGACCTAGATTGTTAAATTAATCTCGGGACATTTTATTCAAACATGCATAGGTTAGGAACAAGATAATTAGTTGTTGTTGTTATTATTATTATTATTATTATTATTATTATTATTATTATTATTATTATTATTATTATTATTATCATTATTATTATTATTATTATATCATTACTAGCTAAGCTGTAACCTTAGTTGAAAAAGCAGGATGTTATAAGCCCAAAGGCTCCAACAAGAAAGAATAGCTCAGTGAGGAAAGGAAATAAGGAAATAAATAAACTATGTAAGTAATGAACAATTGAAATAAGATATTTTAAGAATAGTAATAACATTAAAATAGATCTTTCATATATAGTCCAAAACTGTAAAATGAGATTTGTGTTGGCCTGTTCTACATAAAACATTTTCTACAAGTTTGAACTTTTGAAGTTCTGCCGATTCATCTACCCGATTAGGAAGATCATTCCACAACTTGGTCACAGCTGGAATAAAACTTCTAAAATACTGTGTAGCATTGAGCTTCGTGATTTGAGAAGGCTTGACAATTAGAATTAATGGCATTCCTAGTATTATGAACAGGGTGATACTGTCCGGGAAGATCTGAAGGTAAAGGATGGTCAGAATCATGAAAAAGGTAGAATTAAAGAATTAAAACATTTCTTTAGAATAGATTGATCACCGAAAATCTTACAAAACTTTCTTAATAAGCCAATTTTTTGTGCAACTGAAGAAGACACGGGCCTAATGTTTTTCTCAAAAGTAAATTTGCTGTCTAGAATCACACCTAAAATTTTAAGAGTCAATACGGTGTTAAAAAAACATTATCAATACTGAGATCCGAATATTCAGGAGCCACTCTCCTCGACCTATTTACAATCATACTTTGAGTTTTGTTAGGATTCAGCTTCATTCTCCAAAATTTGCACTATGCACTAATTTAAGCAAGATCTCTATTAAGGGATCAGCACCCCCAGATCTACATTCAGGAGATGGAATTGATGCAAAGAAAGTAGCATCATCTGCATGTGCAACGAGCTTGTTTTCTAGGACAAACCACATATCATGTGTGTATAGTATGAAAAGTAATGGGCCAAGAACATTACCTTGAGGAACACCAGATATCCCCGTCCTATACTCACTATGGTGCCCATCAACGACAACTTTTTGACACCTATTACTTAGAAATTCAATAATGACGCTATGAAAAGACCCAACTATTTGAGTTTAAAAACAAGGGCCTCGTGATTAACCTGGCCAAAGGCAGCACTGAAATTAATGCCGATCATACAAACTTCCTAATCACAATCAAGGGGTTTTGTACAGCATTGGAGACTGTAAGAAGGGTATCACATGCTCCAAGGCCTTTACGAAAGCTAAATTGCAAATTGGGAACAGATGATTACCTTCAGTAAACCTATTCAGACGTGTTGCTAAAAGGCGTTCAAATACATTGGTTAATACGAGAGTTAGGGAAAATGGGCGGTAATTAGCTGGACTTATGCTACCACAAAAGCATTTAGGCTATACAATTGAGATAACATTACCAATTCTCCAACAAATGCTAAAAGAACCTCTTCTTGCTAACTTGAACAAAACAAAAGATAAATCTGGAGCTAAAAAATCTGCATTTTTTCTTTTTACATAAAAAAACAAAGGGAAATATCATTTGGGTTTAAACCTCTATAAGCCTCAATGTCCATCAAGAGAGCTTTAATTTTATGAGATCGAAAGCTAAACTAGTAAGTTAGCCTTATTGTAAGGGAATTTCATGTTAGTAACGCCATCTATTGATTGGATTTGAAGTTACCGTATTTGCGAAGTTTCTGTTAACGATTTTATCCTTGTATTTTCAGTTTCATAATAGACTTTGAAAGATAAATTTTGTGTTTTCTTTAGTCACGTTATAATCACCTAGCCGTGCAGTAAGTGGATTAACTGCCTGTGTTTATATGGAATATTGTTATATAAGTTTTGTGAAATGTGTTAATCTTTAAAATTTTTGTCTTTAAAAGTGTATTTAAAATTGTTTTAGTGCATATTTAATTAAGTCTTTACGAATTGTTATTAATCATAAGTGTAGTTAAATTTCACAAGGTATGTTCTTTCGTTTTCAGCTAGGGTAATCCTCGACCTTTGGGGAAACAGTGCACGACCTTAAAAAATCCCGAACCAATAGATGCACTTTTGGAAATACTCGAACTATTATCACAGGTTCCCGCTGTTACATCGAACCATACGTTATATAGGTGACTCTGATTCCGAAATCCAAATTGGTGTATTATTTAGCATATGATTAATGACACCCATGAACAGTGACTGTTATGATCTGTGTCATAAGGTTTATTTTTCTTGATCAATTGTTGAGGTATTTATTCGTAACAAGACGTTTGGTGATTTGTTATTTTTGTAATGGGTATTAAAAGGGTGTCAGACAGATAAGTTAATTAATATTTTATTTTTCGTCTTTTGTTTATTTCTTTATTTCAGTGTTATATCTTTCAATTTCATAATCCATAGTGGTGTTAATAAATTATAAATTGTAATAAACTTTATTTCTAAATTTCTGAATTTGTTTTACCATACCTAATCACAGATAATGTAAGCAAGTTCGTACGGGTGTGGACGTGTTTCAGTGCTCTGTATCGAATCTGGCTTTAAACGGAATCATTGTGTATCTCGTTGTTTATACTATGAAAAATCTCTTTGTGGGTGTTTGCTAGTGTTGATATTAGTGAAATATAGTGCTAAAAATCAGTGGTTTCCTTGTATGTGAGGTCTGTAGTGAAAGGCCTGACCCAGCATTTTTGCGTTGGGGTGGGGCTACTTGAAAAGTTCATTGAAAAATGATTCAATATGTCTTTCCTTAGAAAACGAAAAGGAAGACGTAATCCCGCGAATGATCTCGGTCTATTTATGACTGAAATTGACGAGGTACTCACAGGAAGGGAGGAAAGTATAATGGCAGCAGCTTATGAAGAATGTGATGACGGAGGCAATCGTGGCATGTGTGGGCACTGTGAGTCCTATGTCGATGATGGGATGCAATGCGATCAATGCCGAAGATGGTACCATGATGAAGTAGCTTGCTCTAATTTAAGGGATGGTTCAAGTACTCTTTTAAAAAGCCGGAACATAATTTATAAATGTCCAAAATGTGTTGAGTCTGCATGTGTTGATGACATAACGAGACTAAGCATAATCATAGAAGAGATGAAGGTAAATGTACAACAACAGATGTCTGGTTTTATGGATATGATAACTGCTCAATACATGGATATGCGTCAAGAAATTGTCGAGCTAAAAGAGAAACTTACGGAATACGAAAAAGAGAATGTGACCAAGACTACATATGCAAGTAAGTTGAAATCAAGAAACACTTTGGTTATAAAATCTACGGAGGAAAATAAGAAGGCTTCAGATATCAAGAAAACTATCATGAAGAAGATAACCACGAATGTCGAACAGGTCAAAACCTCTAAACAAGGCCACTTGGTAGTTAATTTTGCGGATAAAACTGGGTTAGAAAAGACTAAAAATGACTTAGAAGAGGTCAAGAATGACATTAAGGTAGAAGTAGATAAAAAGGATCTACTTAAACCGAAGATCAAGGTCTGCAATATTGATGAAAATGAAGATATAATTGCCAGTATAATGGAGAAGAATGAATGGTTGAATGATATATGTGAAAATGAAGAAGACTTTAAATTGATCAGGAAGTTTAAATAAAGACTAAGCGGTAAATTACACGTCATTATAAAGTGTAGTCCAACTATCAGGAAAGTCTTCCGTAAAAGAGATGATAGAGTATATACCACGCTTTGAGGATGCTGTAAAATCTATGATTCCTACAATGTATTTCAGTGTTATAAATGTCAAGAATTTGGTCATACTGCTGAAAATTGTAGCAAGACTCAGGTATGTGCCAAGTGTAGCCAGGATCATCGAACCACGGATTGTAATGTAAATAAGTTAGTGTCATAACTGCACAATGAGGAATTACAATGATATGAATCATAGGACATATGATGATAACTGTAAAGTATACAAGGAGGAGCTTACCAGGATAAAAAATAGAACCGATCAAGGAGTCTAGCCCATTGGTTAAGTGTGGTTTGATAAATATTCAATAGGTGGGGAATAAAACCTTGGGGATTAGAAATCTTATTAACGAAATGGAATTAGATTTATGCTTATTAACGGAAACTTGGTTGCAGGGAAATATTAGTGATAACTCAAAGATTCAGGAGATGACGCCGTGTACTCATGATTTCTATCACGTACCAAGAAAGGACAAAATTGGAGGAGGAGTGGGTGTCTTTGTGTCGAAAACTTTCTCTAGGGTTTCTATCATGAATGAAATGGTATTTGAAACGTTTGAATATCTGTTTAAAACTGACAAGAAACAATGAGGTATTGAATATAATATCATTATATAGACCACCAGCGAGTAATATGACTAAATTCATTGAAGAATTTAGTATTCTTGTGGGTGTGGTGGACGATATTAAAAATACATTAATTGGTGGAGACTTCAACTGTTGGGTAGATGATGAAAATGATAATAAGGCTAAAGAACTCAAGGAAGTATTTGAGATGTTTAATTTAATAAACAGTGTTTTGGTATCAACGTCAGTAGGTGGTCATACACTCGACTTGGTCATATGTGGAAAAGACTCAGACCTAATAAAAAACCTTGAAGTGGAACCAGACTTTGAGATCTCAAAAACACAAACTCATCACCTTTATGTTAATATAAATTGCACCAGAGTATTGAAAAAATGGATCACATATAGGGAACGGGAAAATTTTGATGCTGAGAATTTTATTGAAGCTAGTGTAGCGCAAATGTCTTGTGTGAACACACAATGTGAACATATGGTAGACATAGAATGTGTTGGGTGCTATACCAAGAAATACAACGACAATTTTGGAAAAATGTACGATACCATGTGTCCCATAAAGAACAAACAAATAGTGGTACGCGAAAATGTTAGATGGTATAATAGTGAACTATTAAAGGCAAAAAGACACAGACGGAAGATGGAAGGTAGATGGAAAAGAGCCAAATCCTTACAAGCCAGAAATCTATATAATAAGGCCAGAAATAACTATAACATCCTGTTAGAAAAAAAAAAGAAAATTCTACAACGGCGAATGTAAAAAAACTAATAACATGAAGGACTTTCATAAAAACCTTTATGATTTGATGGGATTAAAGAAAAAATGTCTTTCCTGACAATGTTTGTGCAGAGAGTTTTGCTATATTCTTTAGTGAAAAAATTGATAAAATCTATAGAGGCTTCCCCCAAAATCACTTGGAGGGACAGTCAGCTATGCCAGTGAAGGAGGGAAAGAAGTTAATAAAATTTAGGGACATAAATATGTGCGACTTGTTAAAGGTTATGAGAGAGATGAAGAATACATATTGTGGAAACGACCCATTCCCAAACAGTTCAATAAGTGAAGCTCCAAACAAACAAGTCGTATATAATATTTACCTGAACATAATTAACCTAAGTATATCGCAATCCTGTTTTCCTAGCTGTGAAAAAACTGCGTTGATCAAACCAATTTACAAAGGGAAAGGTGATGTAAACGAGCTAAATTCATATAGGCCCATTTCAAATTTATCCTACATGTCAAAGCTTATTGAAAAAGTCATAAGTGAGCAATTGTGGGCGCATATTGACGAGTTAGAGGTATTCCCGGAAAATCAATCGGCCTACAGAGCTAATCATTCTACAGAAACTACTTTGTGCTCAATAATGAATGATATGATAGGTCTTCTTGATGGGGGAAAGTGTGGAATTTTAATTATGTTAGATCTTAGTGCTGCTTTTGACACTGTTGTGCACGAGTACTTACTTGACGACTTGAAGTCTATTGGAGTGACTCAGGAAGCACTGAAATTTTTGCGAAGTTACTTAGTGAACAGGAAGACTATTGTAGAAGTTTCTGGAAACCGATCCAATGAGAGAATACTTATGAAGGGTGTACCACAGGGTAGTGTCCTGGGCCCTATCTTGTTTAACATATATACTATCGAGCTATCACACATCTTGAAAAAACAAAAAGTGGGTTTTAAACTATACGCAGATGATACTCAGTTTTACCTCTCAATTTCAACAACACAAGATACAGGGAAGAAAATTGATGAGATAATGACTGAAATAAAAACATGGATGCAGAGGAAAAAGCTCAAATTAAATGATGATAAAACAGAATGTATGTTTTTCGGCACAAGGGTGGCTTTGAAGAATTACCAGTTAATTCAAAGTATAAAAATTGGTGATGCTGATGTTGGGATTGTGCCTGTTGTGATAAATTTGGGTGTACTGATAGACTGTAATTTGTCAATGAAGGACCAAATTGTGAACACAGTGAAAGTGTGTAACTATCACCTGAGAAACATAGCATTTATTAGAAAATATTTAACAGAGGGCAGTACAAAAATTTTAGTGGTGAGTCATGTAATATCAAGGCTTGATTATTGCAATTCTCTGTACTACAAATTGCCCAATACACTACTAAGGAAGCTTCAAAATGTGCAAAACCGGGCGGCTAGACTGATAAAAGGCATTAAATTTCGGGAGAGAATAACTCCTGCACTGATCGATCTACATTGGTTACCTGTTAAGGCTAGGATTGAATTTAAAATTTGCTTGTTGACTCACAAAGCACTTACGGGTGATAAGCCTAAATATCTTCGTGATTGCTTGATCCCCTACCCTGAAGCTACCAGCGCCACTGTAAGAGTTAGACATGCAGATGACCCACATAGACTATTCGAAATTAGTGTGAATCATGCAATAGGAGGAAGAACGTTCAGTTATGCTGCACCGAGACTCTTTAACGACCTTCCACTCGATGTCAAGAATAGCACAAATGTGGCTGCCTTCAAGAAAAACCTGAAGACATATCTTTTTAGAAAGTGTTATAACAGTGACCTGAAAACTATTAAGCCTGAATATAAATGCTAGCGAAATAACTGATAACGATACAGAGCAAAATATTAACTGGAAAGGAATTATTTTTTCATACACCAAGGCCCGCCTGAACAGACCTTTAGTGTTTGATGGAGGGCGAGAAATAAACCTCTAAAAGTAAGATAAGCAGTGCTATCTTTACCAGGGAAAAATGTCTAAGGAATTCCCTGACACTTATGAACACTGGAAGAAGTAAGATCAAGTTTCTCATTACTCTGCTTACTGTCGGATACATCAGCCATATGGGTTGCCTTTCCCTTTGGACAGTGAATAACAGAGCTATTTGGTTTTAAGTAAAGGATGAATTGTTGTCTACACCAGAGAGTGTAGATTTAAGGGTAGACCCCTATTTTTGTTCCTGGGTTGTACCAGAAATGGTTTCTTTTATGGTTAAAGTGTAGTTCTTTTCAGTGAAGTGTAAACTCTAACAAAAGCTCTAAGCTAAGTACAGTTATTCCAATCCAAATCTGATTTGTTGCCCCTCCAAAGATGATAGGCCTCCTGCTTTTCCAATTAAGCACGTCTACAATCATCATTGAACTAGGATCTTCCATTCGGAGCCTAAGCACACGAGAAGGTATATGCCTATCAATTAGCCCATGTTGACTAGATTCTCATTCAAAGGAACAGGCTCAACACTATTATACTATTGCAATAGGAAATCTCCTGCAAACAACATATGCAATCTATGTAACTAAAGAGGAGATAGATAAATGACAAGTTTTATAAGACAAAATTTATAGATTAATATCAAGAACTTGAATATATACGTTAGTGCATTAAGAGCAGAAATTGGATCCTCATGTTACAACAGTATATGTATGGAAACAAAATTCAGCCATGTGAGGTATATGATGAAAGACATTGGACATGCACTGATGAAAGTAATATTTCTTTATACGTATGAAAAATTACATATAAAATAGACAAGGGTAGTTAAACATTATATTTAAGTTTTTGGCTTAAATGTCCAGGCCCTTTCAACGTAAAAGATTTTGACAGCGTAACAAAATGATTAGGATCAAAGATATATGATGGACATATGCAAAAGAAGAGCATGCTATAACTTTATTATCGGTGAAAATTAATCACACATAAAAGAAAGACATTTATGGAAACGAAAAAGATTCAGCGATGTTTTTTAAATCACACATTAACCCACTAAATTTGCAATGGATAAAGAAATTCAGAAATTCTGATATAGATGCAAATTATGTGAAGAAGAAACTCTGATGCATTTATTAGAGGGCAAAAAGCCAAATACCATGATATGAGTGTATTTTATCAATGAAACTGTATACAGAAAATAAATGAAAAGAATATAGAATGAGGTAAAGGATTTGAATATAGAAATATAATTTACAAAGAAAGCTGGAAAAGAAAAATATAGAATGAGGTAAAGGATTTGAATATAGAAATATAATTTACAAAGAAAGCTGGAAAAGAAAAATATAGAATGAGGTAAAGGATTTGAATATAGAAATATAATTTACAAAGAAAGCTGGAAAAGAAAAATATAGAATGAGGTAAAGGATTTGAATATAGAAATATAATTTACAAAGAAAGCTGGAAAAGAAAAATACTAATTGTGAAAAGCGAAACATAGAAGAATAAACGATGACTAGGGGCGCCGTTACAGAGCCTGCGATAATATAATACTGAGGTTAAGCAAATCTCTGGGACTTTGTGGAATTGTGGACTGGACTTGGAGTTCAATAAATTACTTCAATAAGGGCTGTGGATGTAACTAATGGTATAAAAAGGTAATTATTTATGCATTATGTATTTTACCAACCATTTATGTTATTAGTGTAATTTGTTAGGATCGCCAGAAAATCGAGTAAAAGATGTAAAAAATCGCCTGTTTATTTAGGGAACCACAACAGAAAGAAAGATTGACAATTAACTAGTTTTCTGAAACTTGATTTCCGACAGGAACGAGTGTCATTTTAGAATGAACGGACCTTTTTCTATTTAAAAAAAGAATTTTTTTTCCCTAGGTTACATTACCCTGTTATAAACTACAATAATATACAGGTGGTAGGAAACCTGGGACTTTGAGTGTGCAAAAACCAACCTAACCTATTAGTTCCCAGGTAACAACCCCTAGAAAAATTTGTAAAAGGCAACAGAACCTAACGAACACACCTAACCTAACCTACTAGTTCTTAGGTAACAACCCCTAGCCGCAGATTCCCTTCTTAGGTCACAACCCCTAGCAAAATTTGTAAAAGGCACCAGAATATAACAAACTCACCTAACCTAACCTCTTAGTTCCCAGGTCACAACCCCTAGTCAGGGCCAGCTCCCGGACCCCCTTCCCAGGTTACCAACTTAAACGAAATAAAAAATAAATCCTTACATTATGTTAAAGTGAATCACAAATAAATCTCTCTCCCACACAATAAAAGCAATGGGCAGCATTCCAAATTATATCTTAACTAAAGTGCAATAAAAAAATTATTCAGGATTACCTTTATGTGAATATTTTAGGATTTTTGCATCTCCATATATACATGATCGTCCTCAAAGCCTCAAACTGATCGATATGAGTAATAAATTCAACCACATCGCTCAAAGAAAAACTACAGGACACATCTGTCCATCACGGCAGTTAGCGTTAGAAAGTCCGACCTCGGAGGCTTGGTCATTAGTCAGGTCAGTCTTGGGTCACGGGGTGGGGGTTGTTAAAAATTTTGAAATCACACTGCTAACAAAAGCAACCTTGCAAGCTCAAGGTAAAGAAAGGTTAGTTCGGGTGGGCTGATTGACACTGGCTTAATCCTCCTAAACATCTTAACTAGATATTGCCTATCCTAACCTTTGGTTGTATGTATAACAAATTAGTGTTCGGCATAATTCCAGGACATGTTCAAATGAACTACAATCTTAACAAGGTGGTAAGAATGTAGAATGTTGGGATTAACAAAAACAAAAGTCTGGATATCACTAAATTTCCAAGCTGGCGCCACTATCTGATAGGCGAACGAACCAATGCCCAACTGGTGTTATTTTAGTCAGGCAGGAAGCAATGCTTGGGGGAAATTTTATGATTAAGTAACTTGGCCATGGCTTCAGCGACCGATGCATTATAATGACCTATTCCCTACCAAACATTTCATGATAAATATTACTGTACAGCTGTATTAAATGTCACTGTAAAGGATGTGTCCCAACAAACTACAAACTTAACCAAGCGGTAAGAATGTATATTGATAGGACAGTATTAAATTGTAAAAACGAACGCTTCATAGCCTTGGATGACATGAGCTCTATTTATCGGAAAATTTTAAAACTAAGCAGGAGCTACCCAGGACTAGTGTGCAGACCTGGCTGAACTTGGAAAATATTGCCATGGTAAAGGTAAATCATAATTTGTTCCGTAACTGAATACAAACCACGCTATTTACATGGGGTGATTACTTCGGCGCAGCCGATGACGAGCCATAAAGTTTTAACGAGGGTTACCTACCCCACCGCTAGTTAGCGGGGGGGTAGGGAGGGGTAGATAGCTACCCCTCCCCCTCACACACCGGAGAATACTCCACTTAACTTTTGGCTCGCATAGTGATCGGAGGTTTCCGCTCCTATGCTCTCTTGACGGCCATTATTGTTTTGTCTTTTAACTTACCTTTTCTTATACTGGATATATTTAAACATTTCTGATGTTTATATATATTTTTGTGTATGGAAAATGTAAGTTTCCTTTGCTTTCGGTGTTGTGCGGTGTGTATTGTGTACGTCTGCTAGAGTTCGCCGGCTTAGGCCACCACGATCTTTCCGTGATCACGGCCTTGCACTTCTAGGCCACCATGGTTGCCTTTCGTGGAGTCCTGCCCTTCTCTTGAGGTCGTTCACCTCTTACTCCATACTACGCCTAATATAGCTTCTCAAAACCGAGTCACTATTTCGTCTTTTTTGTCTCAATTATTTTTACGAATATAATTGTGTTTTATCTTTTCAGATCAGGGCTCACGTCCCTTCGGGGGTCGGTGATCCTTGGAACATTCAAAGTCAGTTGCATAATTATCATTTGTTCCGTAACCGAAATACAAACCACGCTATTTACATTGGGTTTACCTTTTAGCGTAGCTGAAATGGCGAGCCATTAGAATTTAACGAGGGTGTATTACCCCCGGGCTAGTTAGCGGGGGGGGGGGGGGGGTAGGGGAGTGGTTGCTAGCTACCCCTCCCCCCCTCACACACCGGTGAAGCTCACTTTCACTTTTGGCTCGGACTGGGACAGACGTCTCTGTCTTTGTCCTCGCTTGGCAGCCATTGTTTGTTTTGTCTTTACTTAATCACTTACTTTTCTTTTACTCAATATATATGTAAACATTTTTTCATATTTGTATATATATTTGAGTATAGGGATCAGTAAGTTTCCTTTTCAGAGTTGTGTGCGTAGTGTACGATATCTCCGTGGAGCCCTCGGCAGTTTAGGCCACCACGGCGTAATTTTATGGGTTGCGATCGAGTTTGACTTCGGTCTTTCTCTCTCTCTCTCTTGAGGTCGTTCACCCTTTTACTACGTTTACTACGCCCTTTGTAGCTTCCTTCCCGTGTGGGGCGGTTGCTACGCTGTACATTTTGTCTCAATTAGTTTATGAATCTAATTGTATTTGTTGATTTTTCAGCTTTGTAGAACGATTCCTTTCGGGGTTTTCGTTCTTTCTTTAGTGTTCATTCATTTTTAAATTACATAATTATATAGTTTCATAATTATAATTGTTATAATTCTGTTTTGGTTACAGCTCTCCTTCCGTGAGTGTAAGTGGTTGTGAGGGCACGTGCCTGTTGTGTAATTCTTGTTTTCCTTTCCCTCGGGATTCCTCTTCGGAGCCTTCCCGGGGGAATGAATGTGTACTAATGATTTTTGTTTTATTTTTTTACAGTTACCGATCTAGTTCGTTTCTGTAATATGGCAACGGTGTGAGCTGTCTTGTTGAGGCCTGGGGATTCGGCTGTTGCTGCCTCCCCTTTGGATTTTCGTCAGGGGCGTGTGTCCTTTTACTGAAAGTACTCCCGTGACGATTGACAGCTCTCCAGTTCATTTTAGAACTCTCAGGAGGCTTGCCTCCTTGGGTGGGTAACTTTCCTTCCGAGGGAAGTTTTTCCTGTCCAGGCTTGAGTTTTTCCCCTGTTGGGGGCTTCTTCTCTTGCCTTTTTTTCGTGCAACTATGCTCTTGGTGCTGAGCGGTCGCACCTGCAGTTTCGCTCAAGGGACTGGGAGACTGCAGGAGCCCCTCTTCGGAGGAGTGCTCCTTTTAGGTCACTGGCTGACCAGTCTCTTCTACGAAGTGTTTCTCTTTCGTTCGCGAGAGAGGACACTCATAGAGACTCCTCTTCGGAGGATTCTTCTGCTGCTGTTGCTGTTGGCCTCCTTCGCCGTAAGGCTCACCGTCCGCCTCGTCGTAAGGGCCTCTCATCTCCCTATAAGGGTGCTAAGAGGCGCCTTTTTGAATCTCCGTATGCAGCCTACAACTCCTTCTTCTTGATCTTCCGCCCCTGGTGCAGTTGCACAGCAGTCTGACCTCGTCTTCCGACGGGCAACGGTCTTCCCGACGGACAACGGTCTTCCCGACGGACAGCGGTCTTCCCGACGGACAGCGGTCTTCCGACGGACATCAGTCTCCCGGCGGACAGACAACGGTCTTCCGACGGACATCAGTCTCCCGACGGATAACGATCCCTTCGGGGCAAAGGGTTGCCTCCCACGGGGGTTCTTCCCTTGCGTGTCAGGGTTCCCCTGCGCGCCCTTCTGCTGTGTTCTCTCCTGCTCTGTGTTAGCGCACAGGCGCTCTCCTGCTCCTGCTCAGTGTTAGCGCACAGGCGCTCTCCTGCTCATCAGCGCTTTCCTGATCGCTAGCGCTCTCCTGTTCGCCAGCGCTCTCCTGTTCGTCAGCGCTCTCCTGTTCGTCAGCGCTCTCATGATGATCATCTCTGCTGTTCCTGTTGGTTCCTGTTACGCGCTCTGTGCGCCCACGTTCGCCCTCGCGATCTGGAACTTCGGTTCAGGTCTGGGTCAAGGACTCTTTTTCTACGCGCAGGCTTCCACGCGTTGCCTTCTGCTCGTCAGCGATCACCAGCTCGCCAGCGACCTTAGACGCGTCAACGTTCACCTGCTTGTCAGCGATCTCCTACGCGTCAACGATTGCCATCGATCTGCCACGCGTGGCAGTTCCTCTGACCACCATCAGTAGCGATCTAGCGCTCGCCTGCTGTGGACCACGATCTCCGGTAGCTGAGTCTTGCCGTAGATCTTCCTCCTGCTCGCCAGCGCTCACCTTTACTTCTGTCCTTCTGTGCGCCAGCTTTCTTCAATCGCCAGCGCACATCTGCGCGTCCTTCTTTGGCACTCACCAATGGGCGCCAACGGTTTTCTGACCGTCTAGGATCGCCTGATTAACAGCTTGCTTCAGCGCTCACCTTCCTGATGCACCTGCGCGCCTTCTGTTAGCGCGATGCTCGCTAACCATCACTAGTCTCTCACGTTGGCACTCGCCTACGCGCCTGCACGATTCTTCATCTGCGTGCTACCGTTTTGTTAACGCACCACCGCTCGCCAACGCGCCATCGCTTGCCGACGCTTTCACTCTCCTACGGGCTATCGCTCGCCAGAACGCGCCATCGCTCGTCAACGCGCCATCGCCCGCCTACGCGTCATCGGTCTCCCGACCGCTTGTGCTCGCCCACGTGCCTGCGCGGCCACACGCCCACGTGCCTGCGCGACCGCACGCCTACGCTCATGCGCGACCGCGCACATGCTCTCCAATGTTCGCCCGCGCGCGAACCAACAATATTCCATCGCGTGAACCGACGGTGTTCCATCGCGCGAACCGACGGGGTTCCGTCGCGCGAACCTACGGTGTTCCGTCGCGCGAACCGACGGTGTTTCTTCGCGCGAACGTCGGCTTAATTCTTGCAGTATCCATTGCACCCCCCCCCTTGCAGGTTTCACGCTGGGAGGATGCCTAAGGTTACTCATCCGGATGACAGCTTCCTGATGCCCATTCCTGCACGATCTCTGTGATCAGCCAAGGATATCGCGCCTGCCGTCTCGGTCAGCGAATTCAGTGTCTCTGAACCTCTATGCCATAGGGTCGGCATAGTCCTAGAGGGAGCGGCAGAGTTCACGAACTCTAGGATTGGCACCCCCCCCCCTTGCAGTTTCACGCTGGGAGGATGCCTAAGGTTACTCATCCGGATGACAGCTTCCCGATGCCCATTCCTGCACGATCTCTGTGATCAGCCAAGGATATCGCGCCTGCCGTCTCTGTCAGCGAATTTAGTGTCTCTGAACCTCTATGCCATAGGGTCGGCATAGTCCTAGAGGGAGCGGCAGAGTTCACGAACTCTAGGATTGGCACCCCCCCCCCTTGCAGTTTCACGCTGGGAGGATGCCTAAGGTTACTCATCCGGATGACAGCTTCCCGATGCCCATTCCTGCACGATCTCTGTGATCAGCCAAGGATATCGCGCCTGCCGTCTCTGTCAGCGAATTCAGTGTCTCTGAACCTCTATGCCATAGGGTCGGCAAGAGTTTGCCCGTTTGGGCAGAATGATCCATGCCTTAAGAGAAGGTCCTCCATAGGATCATCGACAGCTTCATCTCCGGCTTCTTCAGTCGATCCTTTCTTGTAAGGAAGTATCTGAGACGGGAGTTCCGTAGTCGACCTCTCAGCCCTGATCAAGTTTGTCGAACAAACTTCGTCCAGCGTGGAACAGCAGAATTGATCAGACTGGTAACGAGGCGACAAGACTCCTTAGGCCCTGGATCGGAAGGATGGGTACTTTCAGTTTCCATTCCATCCATCTTCCAGGAAGCTCGTGGAATTCAGCCTAGACTGCAGGTATTCCTGCTTAAGATGCAGTGTGGCGATCCCGCCGAGTCGCTCCGTGCGCGTCGACTTCATGGTTCTGGCGTGTTCTAACCAGCAGGGGACGCATTTTCACACCTTCGCATCTTGCAGTAGAAATACCGAGATGTTTTGAGATACTCTCATTACCACCATCGGCTCTCTCATTCCAGGCAGAGGAATGTTCTCTCCGATTATCTGAGCAGAGCCTCGTAGAGAGAGTGTACCTGGGTGTCTTTGGCCTTGAGTAACCAGCAAGTCCTGGTCTGGGGGACCTGATCGCGACAGCTTGGAACCTCAAGCTTCCGCTGTTCTTCCCCCCAGTCTCAGACCCCGAGACTCTGGCAAGATGCATTCCGGTGATGGTGGGACAACATCGACGCCTGCGTCTTCCCTCCTTTGTTGTCTGTTGAGAATGGGTCTCAACAAGACCAGGTTGTCTGTCAACCTTTCAATGGCCCTGAGAGCTCCACTGGGACTATGCGTAGAACGGTTTCCGGACCCTCTGCTTCCCCTGACGGAACTCCCGGGAGAGCTTCTCCCACGGCCCAGGCTACTCAAATAACTACACTGCAACATCTTTCACGAGCCGGGGCGTCGCTTCGGCTTCTGCCTGGAGACACTACGCCTCCTCCTCAAGAAGAGACAACCCGCTACAGTCGCGGGACGGAGGTCGCGTCATCTGCGATAGTCATCCGCAGGGGTCTTCCAGGTGAAGTGAAGAGTCTTCGGTGGTTGGTGTCGTGGGAGATATACCTCTTCCCTTGAGGCCTCTTCTTCCGCTCGTCTACGGGTGGGATGGTTGCCCGCGCGCGGTCATCACGGATCGTTCGCGCGCGATCGTTGTAGATCGTCCGCGCGCGGGCACCGAGGTTTTCCCGCGCGCGATCGCCGACTATCTTCTCTTGCGCGCGAGCACCTACGATCTTCGCACACGCGTGAGCGCCGAAGATCGTCCGTGCTCGCACGAATCGCCGACGATCGTCTTACATAGCCGGAGATCGTACGCGCGGGGGCACCAATGGTTTCCCGCTCACTGTCGACGATGATCTTCTCTCGCTCTAGCGCCGACGATCTTCGTACACGCGTAGGCGCCGAAGATCGTCCGCGTTATTTCTTCCGCGCGTAGGATGGTTTCCCACAAGCAATTGCCGACGGCTCGCAAGCACCGCCGATCTTCTGTCGCCCAGATCGTCCACGCGTGGGATGGTTTCCCATGCAATCTCCCACGATCTTTCATGCGCAAGCACCGACGATCTTCATACGCGTGGAGATCGTCCTCGCCCCCGCGCGATCGCCAATACACCCACGCTCACGCGGGTACGTGTGCGGGCAAGCGCGGTTATACTGCTACGCACGTTTTCATTCACACGCTACCCAGTTCTGTGCTTTTTGCTCGATAACCAGCGTGATCGACGCACCGTTCTGCGACATGATCGCGCCCTAATTACATTAGGGATTCAGGCGTTCAGGCCACCTTCGCGTTTCCCTCCCCCACAGCGTAGAGCAGTCCCCTCTCCGGAGGGGGGGTGGGTTTCCGGACAGGTCAAAGGTCTCTTCTCCCTTCATTGCAGATTCTCTACGGGCGAACCCTCATGTGTCAACTCCTCCAAGGCATCGAACGATCCTCTCCCCTCCGGAGGGACTCCCTGTCAGCGCGACGGTCGGTCGGCATCCCTGGTGGGACGCTGTTGTCAGAGCGCTTACGCAGGCAATGAGCCTGTGCCTTCGGACTGGGGTCACTAATCAGTAGCAACTTCCTCTCTCTCTGAAGAGGGTGAGAGGAATCCCTGGCATAGTATCTCCTCCAAGGACTATCCTGTCCCTTCACGAGTCCTTACGCAGGCGATGAGCCCTCCTCAGTCTTCTTCTCCCCTCCCCGGCAGATGAGCATTACCCATCCCCAGGTGGGTCGGAAGATCCGGTCCTCTCCCCCATCACACCATAGGGGAAATCCCCGCCTCTTCCTGAGATATCTTATCGTGCGGAGAGTGCGAAAGCCTTACATCCTTCATTGCTGGAGTCCTGTTTCCCTCCTAGGAGGGAACTGAAGGCCCAGTCTTTCGCAAGGACCCGACAGGAACCAGATGGACCCTTGGAGCATGTCTACGAGTCTCCCCAGGAAGAGCCTCCGGGGACGAGAGACCTCGCTGCCAGTCCATCAGGAGGAGAAGCTCCAGGGATTGGAACTTGCGTTCTGGCAGGTCCTGACCCTCAGGAGAAACCTCAAGGGCACCCCAGATCCAGAGATTCCTCTTCGTGAAGGGAAGGGTACGGTCCGGGACTGAATCTGCGCACCCAAGAACTCTCTTGGGCCAGTGCAGCTTGCCCTGGTCCCAGGGAATAAAGAGCACCAGAGACAAGGCCAAGGGCCAGCTCTCTGAGCTTGCCTCCTTCAATAGTCTCGGTCGGTATCGAGCCCCTCCCTCCTCCTTGGGTAGGGATTGGTGAGGGGACGAGCCCTCCTGGCAGAAGTCCAGTCCATGTTGGAGATGCGCTCCCTCCAAGAGGTGGCTAACGGGTTCCGAGGCTTCCTTAATCGTCTCCTCCCTGGGAGAAGGCGTCTGGAGGCTGGATACCGGACATCGAATTTTGCCTGGAAGGCGGATATACCAGTTCAAGATGCTGTGCTTCGGTCTCTCCAGCACCTCAAGTGTTCACCGAAGCTTCCACTCTGATCTTTTCATGGACTCTCAGGATCGGCATCCGTCCCCTCTGTTTCCTGGGTGACTGGCCGATCCTAGCAGACTTGAGGGCATCCCTTCTTCGCCATCGGGACAAGTTCCTCGGACTTTGCCAAGTTCTAAGGATCATGGTGGTCCTCGAGGAGTCCTCCCCACAGCCCTTTCAGAGTCTGGTATACCTAGGCATGGTCTTAGACACCAATCTCCTGAAGCCATCCCGTCAGACGACAGGATAGCAAGGTGGAGGTAGGTCGCGAGACCTTCTCTCACACGAGAAGAACCTCCAACCTAATGTGGTTACGTCTCTCTTTCCTGGCCCGTATGGTTTCCAACAGTCGCCTCAGGTTGAGTTCTCTCCAGTGGCGACTCAGGACCTGGTGGATTCAGAGACATGACTCCACGGACGCCTGGATCCCTAGGGGACTACCGGAATAGACGGACCCCCAGTGGTGGGAAGCAGACGGAATCTACAATAGGGAGTGGACCTTCTCATCCTCCCCCCAAACTTGATGCTGTTTTCAGACGCGTCAATGAAAAGGGGGGGAGGGGGGGCCCACGTTCTGAACCACGGGACCTCAGGTCGGTGGTCAGAACCAGGAAGTACCTTCTCTAGACCTACTAGAGATGGAAACCGTGTTTCTGGCACTTCAGTAGCTCCACCAAGCCTGGCGGACTACTCTGTGGTTGTGAGGGTCAACAACACCACAGTGATGGCTTACATGCTCAGACAAGGAGGTACTTTTCAGTACAGCCATCCCATCCTGCGGTAGAGATACCGAGATGGTCCGGTTTCCCCTCGATCTCCTTAGCAGCTCGCTTGATTCCAGGCAAAGGAATGAGCTCGCCGACAGTCTGAGCAGTGCGACACAGACACCACATACTGAGTGGTCTTTGGATCCTCAAGTAGCCTACAAAGTCCTGACTCGGTGGGGCTCCCCTCTGTGGACCGGTTCGCTACAGCGCTGAGCTGCAAGCTGCCGCTGTACTACTCCCCGGTCCCGGACCCCAAGGCCCTCTGGTAAGATGCCTTCCAGCAACGGTGGGACAACATCGATGTGTTCGCCTTCCCCTGTTCTGGCGGATGAGGAGAGTACTCTATAAGACCAGAGTATCGGTCAGTCTCTCAATGACCTCCATAACTCCGCTAGGGCCTCTCGCAGATGGCTCACCAAGTCCCTCTGTAACTCCTTACGAGGGAAACCCCCCCCATGTCACGGGTTACTCACACAGCCACATGCCATCATCCTCCGCAAAGCTGTAGCTTCGCTCCGTCTTCCAGCCGGGAGACTATCCAGCATCTCCTCAAAGAGAGAGGATTTTCGCAACAAGTTGCGAAAAGGAGGTCTGGACTCCTGTACAAGTCTTCCGGAGTAGTCTCCCAGGCGAAGGGGCGAGTTGCGAGTTGCTGTGGTCAGTGTCGTGGAGAGGGTATCCCTCCACACGATGCTGCTTCCAGCAATAGCGGAGCTCCTCGTGAGATTGCGGGATGAAATGTGCCTTTCAGTTTCAGCTGTGAAGGGCTATCCCTCAGCCTTAGGTCTCGCTGCTAGGATCAAGGGATAGACATTTCTCCCTCGCTGGAACTCTTCCTCCTCATACGAAGTCATGTCCTCTCCTGCCCTTAGTCGAGGGTGAGACATCCTCCTTGTAATGTGGTTCGAGTCCTCAAGTCTCTAAAGAGACCTTCCGACGGACCACTACGTTAGGCTCCAGATCACCACCTTACTGGGTAGACAGTGTTCCTGCTAGCCTTATCCTCGGCCAAGCGAGTCACATGGTCTCTCATACGACTTCGCCCATTCAGGGGGATATGGGGAGGCAATGTTCAGGTTCGTCCCTGAGTTTTGTTGCCAAGACTCAGAACCCGGGAGTGCTGGACCCGCTGTTCGACTCTTTCCTGGTTTCGAGTCTCCGTCCTGTAGCAGATGACCCAGACCATCTCCTACCTTGCCGGTAGGGGATCCGAGGGGGCGTCTTAAGAGAACAGCTGCAGTTCGTCTCCAGGCTCAAGCCTCGTTCGTGGACCCTGGGAAAACGAAGAGAAGGGTCTCCAGGAATACCATCTCAGCCCGGATTCGCAGGGTGTTACACCCGGCCTTGAATCCTGACCTTTCTCCGTCGTATCGCCCTAGAGCCTATGATGTCAAGGGCGTGGCTACGTCCCTGTCCTTCATGGAGCAGCATTCAGTGACGCAGGTCCTGCAAGCGGGGCTGTTGAAGCGTCAGACCATCTTCTCAGCCCCTTACCTGCAAGACATGACCCACAGGAGGCTCGATACGTTTCTATCGGCCCTGCGGTGGCTTCACAACAGCTGGTCTAAACCTCAGGCTCCTTAATGGACAAGTAGCAGAAGGTTGAGGGCATTGTTACCTGGTGTTAGTCTGTGTGAATAAAAAGATCTGTCTGGCCCTTATTCTTTTCTTCATCCTCTCCTCCCTTGGAGAAAGCAGCATCCTGGGTTCTCTGCACAGCTGACCTCAAACCACTGCAGGTAGACCATGCTTCCTTGTGTTCCTAGTATTAGGGGTAATACTGTCATGTCCCCATACCCTGACGAGGTGGTATTGGGAGAGTCCTAGCCTAGAGCTCCTTCTGAGGAACTCCAGGTCAACTGCCTAGGACAAGTCACTTTTCACCTTCGCACACACCTTACGTAGGCCGCGGCAGTTTCACAACCACTAGCGAGGAGCAAGGATTCCCTATTGTACGAGTACTTGATCGCTCGAATATGGTATCCCCGGGCAAGCCAAAGCCAGTATGGCCGGGACTTACCGTAACCCTTCCTAAGGGTTAAGTCACCCCATGTAAATAGCGTGGTTTGTATTTCAGTTACGGAACAAATGACAAATTCGTAGATAATTTGTATTTACCTAACTATACAAACCTTAGCTATTTACACATATTTGCCCACCAGCCCTATCCCCCAAGATAAGTCCTACCTCTAAGTAAAGTGAGCCTTTCACCGGTGTGTGTGAGGGGGAGGGGTAGCAAGCTACCCCTCCCTACCCCCGCTAACTAGCGGAGGGGTAGTAAACCCTCGTTAAAATTCTTATGGTTCATCATTCAGCTACGCTGAAGTAATTACCCCATGTAAATAGCTAAGGTTTGTATAGTTAGGGAAAATACAAATTATCTACGAATTTGTCATTTTTTGCGAGAAAGCCCAGCTGAAGGGAGCAAACAGCATTGTCTCCATTAAAGCCCACCTTCTTGCTGATGGCTTGTAACTCTCCTACCCTTTTTGTTGTAGCCAATGCAACTAGGAAAAGAGTCTTTTCGGTAAGATCCTTCCAAGATGCCTTGTCCAAGGGTTCAAACCTACTTGAGGTTAAAAAGACCAGGACTACATCCAGGTTCCAAGAAGGGGTTGGATTGTCCTTTCTCCTAGTAGTCTCAAAAGATCTAATGAGATCTGAGAGATCCTTGTTACCTGACACGTCAATGTGTCGGTGACGAAAGACGGAGGGTAGCATGCTGCGGTAACCCTTAATGGTAGGCACAGCCAGCTTCACTTTTGTTCGCAGGTACAACAGAAAATCTGCTATATTGGCTATAGAGGTACTGGTAGAGGAAAGTTTGTTATTCCTGCACCATACTCTAAATATGTCCCACTTGGATTGGTAAACCCTAATAGTGGATGTCCTTCTAGCTCTGGCGAAGGTCTCTTTTTAATGCACATGTTAAAGAACATAGAGGATCAACTTTTATCTATACTGATGGCTCCAAATCTAATGCTGGCGTTGGATTTGGAGTACATAGTAATGGTTTTAATTGTAGAGGTGCACTTCTTCTGACCACTTCCATATTTACTGCCGAACTGTATGGCATATTAACCGCTATTGAGAAAATAGCGTTGGAGAAGGAGGGTAATTTTACAATTTTTAGTGATGCAAGGAGTGTCCTTCAAGCTATGGAAGTTTTTAATTCTAATAACCCTCTAGTTTTAAAGATTTTAGAATGGCTTTTCATAATTGGACGGAGAGGTATAACAGTTCAATTTTGTTGGGTTCCAGCACATGTAGGTGTGTCCGGGAATGAGAAGGCAGATTCACTGGCTAAGGAGGCTGCATCCGAGTTGCTGCCAAGAAGGTATCCCATTCCCTGTAATGATTTCTTACCTGACATCAAGAAATTGGTTTGCAATAAATGGCAACAGCAATGGGATAGTCAAGATGGCAATAAAATGCGAGAGATAACAAATGACATATCTCCTGGGAGGTATAATATGATGCCCCGAAAATGGGAGACGTCTCTTTGTCGTCTCCTTATTGGTCACACTCGGTTGACACACAAGTTTCTGCTGAATGGCCAACACCAACCGTATTGTGACGACTGTTTAGTACCTCTAACAGTAAGGCATTTGTTGACCGAATGCCCCAATTATAACAACTTGCAGAATAGATATTTGTTTGAGGCTCGAGGTGAGGGTGGCAGGTTCATCCTTGCCAAGATTCTTGGAAATGATGTGTCCTACCATGGAAGTGGCATTTTTAGATTTATTTCAGAAGCAGGTCTTCTGAAAAATATTTAACTTTTATGACATTCAACTTTTATGATTTTAATTGAATACTCTTTTTATTTTTTATTTTATTTTATTCTTTATTTTTGTATACATAAATTAAATGTTACCGGCGTCAATGACCTCAGATGTCAGGATGCCTGAAAACTTTAAATCAATCAATGTAGCTCTGGCGATAGCTCGTGCAGCCTCCCTTGAAAAGCCCTTCGCTCTTGCCAGCTTTTCGATAGTCGAAAGGCAGTCAGATTGAGAGCTAGGAGATTCTGATGGTACCTCTCTAAGTGAGGATGTTTGAGTAGATTGCTCCGATTTGGTAATATTCTGGGGGTATCTACCAGTCACTCTATCATCTCCGCAACCCAAGGTCTCATGGGTCAAAATGGAGCTATCAGGGTCATGCGGGCATTGGGCGATTCCCTGAACTTTTTCAGGACTCTGTCCAGGATCTTGAATGGAGGAAAAGCATACACGTTTAGACCCTCCCACCCTCTTAATGAGAGAATGCCTTGATGAAGTCATTAAGCTTCAGCACGGCATTTAATTCCCGTGCTGAAACTTGGTGACGGGCAAGAGGGCTCTCGAACTTGGGGAAATTGCTCCCCCAGTTCGAATCTAAATTTCTCTCTTTTACCTTTTTCTTTTTCTCAATACTACTTCAACCTTATCCTAATTTCACAAACTTTCTTTAGTCTTGCTTTCCAAACTCTATGAGAAAAATTTCCCTCATTATATGTGTGTATATATTATGTACATATATATTTATTTATTTATTTTTTTCTTTTCTCCTATGGCTTGGATGTTTTCACATCCATTGTAGCCCCGGCGGGGATGTTCATACATCCTTTATTGCTGCCTGCTTTGATGAGTGGGAGGAGGTATCGCGGTTGGGAGGTGTTTGCATTCAAAGCTATATATGAGAGTATTGGATGATTTCAGCCATCCCGAAGATGGTTTGGACCTTTTTGGCGGAACTATTCTCAAGTGTTGGGTCTTCGGAATCCAGGGGGATCCAATGCTTGGGGTAGGACTCTCGGCTTTTGGCCGGAAGCCCGTCATTATAGATATGGGGAGGATGATTCCATAATTTCTTGGTCTCAGTCCTAACAGGCGGGTTCAGCTTACACCTGTGCCTCTATATCTGTTTTGATGCTATCCTTCGGGTAGGGTATGGAGTGGACCATCTGGGAAGTATACTCTCATTGTGCCGATAGTAGAGAGTGCAAATTTCCTTTCCGACGCGTGATGGCCTAACATTCTCGAGCAGGTACATCAAACTAACTCTTTTCCCTCTCTTTACTATTATGGATTCTTTAAGGAACGAACCCCCATCCCCTGGATACGCTGACTCTCCCCCGGCACTGTTGACGACCTCTGCTAATGTGATAAGGGATAGCTCTGTTGATGACCTCGGAACGGGAAAGGACCATTCTACTGATATTTCTAAATCGAGTAATTTGGGTAACACGAGGAAACTTCGAATCCTCCATGTTACACAAATTTCAATAGAAACAAATTATGATGATCTATGTAAAGCATTTGAATGCTATGGATGCATAAAAGAAATAAGGATGAAACTGGAAGCTGAAACTTGGGATTCATGGATATCTTATAGTAGTTATGACGAAGCATTTAGTGCAATAAGTAATTTGAATAATATTAAAATTAATAACTTGAATGTCGCGGCTGCTCTCTGCGATAAGGTACCAAAAGATTTAGATGTGTACAGGCCTGCCGATTGGTTGGAAAAAGGCACAGATTTAGTCATGCCCTCCCAGAGAAATCCAAAACCACCGATGTGGCTTATAGCTGAATCAAAGGGGGTTACAGGGAATTATTTTAAAATATGCAAATTGATTCAGAAAAAAGTAGGAACTATTGCACCAGGCGATATATCTCGTTTCGGAAAGAATAGTTTCCTTATCCATGCCAAATCCAGTACACAGTCGGTAATATTGTCCAATATGAAAATAAATAATGATGACATTAAGTTAGATGTCAAACCCCACCTAAATTTTAGCTACGGAAGGGGCGTAGTTTTTAACAGAGACCTATATGATTTTACAGAGGAGGAGATACTGGCCATGTGTCCATTAAATGTTTGGAAAGTTCATAAAGTCCCAGGTACATCAATGATAATCCTTACGTTCCAGGATGCTGATGTACCTTTTCATATTATTATCGAGAACGAAAGGATTAAAGTAAGACCCTTCAAGCAGAAGCCATTGCAATGCTTTAATTGTTTTAAATTTGGGCACCCGTCCAAAGTTTGCAAAAATGAGAAGATGTGTGGTATTTGCTCCAAATCTTACCATGGAGAGTGTGCACTTGGAGCCAGGTGTTTAAATTGCAGCTCGAATCACAAATCCACAGACAAGATTTGCGAGCTATATAAGTTGGAGGAAGCTGCCCTCAACAAATCAAACTTAGAACACATAAGTGTGACCCATGCCAAAAGATTATTAAATAAATCAAATACATATGCTAAGGCATTAAAATCAAACCAACCTATCACTGCCAATAGCTCCAAAAAAAGTATACTATCTGACAAAATGTCAAATAGCGAGGTAACCTTATCACCTCCTGAGGCTTTACCACGGTGTATTAACACTAGGTCATTGCCCATTGCTGTACAGCCTTCAGCCGCCATTACAAAAAGTAATACAAACCTCTCTCAGGCCATGTCCTTGCCTGATCTGATGGAGGTTCCACTTAAGACTAACTTACCTGATGCACCTGTTGTGGGAAAGGTGCAAAAACCTCGAATCCCACCATCTATTAATCGCAAAAGAGAGAGACCTCCATCTCTCTCTCCACCCTCCATTAGAAACGTTAAGGTTATGACATCAAATAAATTTGATGTTTTGTCTGTTGATGTTTCTAATGAACCAGAAGATGGACTGAATAAATCAGAAATTCAAGTTGAGGTCCACCATCCACCTCAACAAATAGATAAAAAGAATACAAAGAAAATCACCAACGTTAAACCCAACATAACAAGACCACCTCTGAAGAAACATACTGGTAATAATGTTACATTAAAAACTGCTAATGGGAAGACCTCATCCAAGATGTCTTCCAGAAATAATCCATAGTTTTCTCCTCCATTTTGCAATGGAACTGTCAGGGTTTGAGGGCGAAATATGAAGAACTTAAGCTCTTAATTCATGAGCATTCCCCCATAATTGTATGTCTACAGGAAAGTATGCTTGATTCTAACACTCCTAGTCCTCGAGAGTATGTTAGCTATAGAACACCATATAATCAACAAGCAGGGAGCCATGGCGGAAGTCTCATGTACATTCGTCGAGATGTTCCCCAAATACCCATGTCTATACGTACAACCCTGCAGGCAGTTGTTGTACAAATTGATATAGGGAGAAAATATACAATATGCTCTCTGTACTTACCTCCAAATGATAATATTTTATATGATGATTTAGCAGAGGTCATTCAACAACTCCCTCAACCTTTTCTCTTACTGGGAGATATGAATGGTAGACATCCTTTATGGGGTGATGTTTTGGCCAACACAAGGGGCAATATTATCTCATCAATTGTGGAGAATGAGGATGTGGGACTCCTTAATACAGGAGAGCCCACACACTTCCATGTTCAGACAGGTACTTTGTCATGCATTGACCTTTCAATTGCAAGCTCTAACTGCCTTCTTGATTTTGATTGGAGGACATTAGATGATTGGCATACTAGTGATCATGCACCAATCATTATAAACACCAACAAGGGTCCGCCTTTGCAAAGATCGCCACGTTGGAATCTAGACAAGGCAGACTGGGTTAAATTTTGTGAGCTAAGTGAAATCGAAGGGAGAGCAGAACAGTTTGAAAGTGTTGATGATGCCATAGACCTACTGAATGGAACTCTTCATACAGCAGGAGTCAATTCAATTCCCAAAACAACAGGGTTATTCAAACGACGACCAGTCCCGTGGTGGTCTTCAGAACTAACTGCACTCCACAGAGCCACAAGAAGATCTCTAACACGATTGCGTAGACTCCGAACTGATGAGAATTTAATAATGTACAAGAAATGTAGAGCACAGTTCCGTCGTGCCATGAAAGAAGCAAGGCGCCAGTCATGGATGTCTTTTGTTTCCTCTATTAACAGTAGAACACCACCATCTTCTGTGTGGAGGAAAGTAAAAAAGATAGCTGGCAAATTCACCCCCAACCCACCACCAGTGTTGAAGGTGAATGGCCAGTATGTAACTGAAGCAAATGAAGTTAGCAATGCCCTGGCTAATCATTTTTCAAATGTATCCAGCAAGTGTGAAGGAGCCCCTGGTCACCAGTATAGGAGCACTGAAGAAAAGAAAATTTTAAATTTTGCAACAAGAAGGGAAGAGTCGTATAATTCTCCTTTCACTGAAAGAGAATTTGATTCCGCACTTGCTCATTGCAACGATACAGCCCCTGGACCCGATGGAATTCCATATGCAATGATTAAACATGTACATTTTAATACAAAGCTATTTATTTTAAGCATTATTAATAGAATATGGCATGATCATAGCTACCCAAGTGTTTGGGAACTAGCCATTATTTTAGCCTTTTTAAAACCCGGTAAAGACAAGTTTTTAGCAGCAAACTATCGTCCTATTGCATTGACATCTTGTTTATGTAAAATCATGGAGAAGATGGTCAATGCAAGGCTGATATGGTACCTTGAAAAGAAAGGTATTTTATCACCGATTCAATGTGGATTCCGAAAAATGCACTCAACGACTGATGTGTTGATACGACTTGAGTCATCTATTTGTGAAGCCTTTGCTTCCAAACAGCACCATGTTACAGTATTTTTTGACCTTGAAAAGGCATATGATACCACATGGAGATATGGTATTCTTAAAACCATTCATGAATTGGGATTGAGAGGAGAGCTGCCACTATTTATTCAGGCATTTCTTTCACGTAGAGTTTTTCAAGTGAGAGTGGGGGAAACTCTATCAGAGAGTAAGTGCCAGGAAGAAGGAGTTCCTCAGGGTAGTGTGCTGAGTGTAACCCTTTTTGCACTAGCAATTAATGGGATATCCTCAGCCATTCCCCAGGATGTTCTCGCAACATTATTTGTGGATGATCTCTCAATATCATTTGCTGGCACTAGAATGGCAATGGTTGAGAGAAAAATCCAACTCTCTATTGATAAAATTATCCAGTGGGCTGACATGAATGGATTTAAGTTCTCGACAAGTAAAACTACCATTGTCCATTTTTGTCGTATCCGGGGAGTACATCCAGACCCGGATATATACATTAAAGGTCAACGGATACCATGTGTATCGGAAACCAAATTTTTAGGTTTGATATTTGACTGTAGACTTACATGGGTTTCTCACCTAAAAGCGCTAAAAGCTAAATGTGTTGAAGCTCTGAATATCTTAAAAGTATTGTCCCATACATCATGGGGGGCAGACCGCAATACTATTTTAAAATTATACAAGGCCTTGATTTTTTCCAAAATTAGTTATGGTTGTGAGGTATATTCTTCAGCCACCCCAAGCCGGTTAAAAATATTAGACTCGATACATCATGCAGGTATTAGATTATCTACTGGAGCTTTTAAAACCTCGCCTATCCCAAGTCTCCTTGTTGATGCTGGAGAGTTACCTCTAGACCTTTACCGAATGTCTTCCATTCTTCGGTATTGGTTTAGATTGCAAAGACTCCCTAGCTCTCTAGCCTTTCAGACTGCAAGCCTTGTAAGACACGCATCATACTTTGAGTTGCACCCAAAATCTCCTCAACCTTATGGCTTTCGGGTGAAACGATTTTTAAGTAGTCTGGATATAATTAGAAATAAGGTACTTCCATTCAAGGTATCATCAACACCTCCATGGAAATTACCTGACATATCATTTTGTAAATACTTTATTGGAGTTAAGAAGAATATGACTGACTTAGAATCCAGGTCTCTTTTTATGGAACATGTCGAAGAACATAGGGGATCGACTTTTATATATACTGATGGCTCCAAATCTGATGCTGGCGTTGGATTTGGAGTACATAGTAATGATTTTAATTGTAGAGGTGCACTTCCTCTAACAGCTTCCATATTTACTGCCGAACTGTATGGCATATTAACCGCTATTGAGAAAATAGCTTTGGAAAAGGAGGGTAATTTTACAGTTTTTAGTGATGCAAGGAGTGTTCTTCAAGCTTTAGAAGTTTTTAATTCTAGTAACCCTCTAGTTTTAAAGATTTTAGAATGGCTTTTTATTATTGGACGGAAAGGTATAACTGTTCGATTTTGTTGGGTTCCAGCACATGTAGGTGTGTCTGGCAATGAGAAGGCAGATTTACTGGCGAAGAATGCGGCATCCGAGTTGTTACCAAGGAGGTATCCCATTCCATGTAACGATCTCCTACCTTACATCAAGAAATTGGTTTGTGATAAATGGCAACAGCACTGGGACAGTCAAGACGGCAATAAAATGAGGGAAGTAACAAATATCATATCACCTTGGAGGTATAACATGATTCCCCGAAAATGGGAGACGACTCTTTGTCGTCTCCGTATTGGTCACACACGGTTGACACACGAGTTTCTGCTGAAGGGCCAACACCAACCGTATTGCGAGGACTGCTTAGTACCTTTAACAGTGAGGCATTTGTTGACCGAATGCCCTAATTTTACTAACTTAAGAAATAGATATCTGTTTGAGGCTCAAGGTGAGGATGGCAGGTTTATCCTTGCCAAGATTCTTGGACATGATGTGTCTTACTATGCGAGCGGAATTTTTAGATTTATTTCAGAAGCAGGTCTTCTGAAAACTATTTAACTATTTTAATGACTTCTTAATTTTTATGGTTTTAATCGAATTCTCTTTTAATTTTCATATACAGTAAATGGTATCGGCGTCAATGACCTTAGATGTCAGGATGCCAGAAAACTTTCAATCAATCAATCAATTAGACCCTCCCAGTTCAGAAGAAAAGCGTCCACTGCGGCTGCTTCCTAGTCTGGGACTGGAGAGCAAAATACCGGAAACCTCTTTGTCATTTGTGTGGCGAAGAGGTCTATCGAGGGTTGACCCCACAACATCCAAAGGCTGGTGCACACCACGGGATTTAGGGTCCACTCTGTGGTTAGAACTTGCCTCCTTCTGTTGAGAAGGTCCGCCCTGACGTTCTTTTCCCCTTCTATGAAGTGAGTTATCAGGGTTATGTCCTTCGCTTTCGCCCAGAGAAGTAGATCTCTCGCAGCCTCGTAAAGTGAGTCCGAATGAGTGCCTCCCTGCTTTTTTATGTAAGCCAACGCTGTGGTGTTGTCTGCGTTGATCTGAACCAATCTTCCTCGGACGTCCTTCTGAAAGTGAATGCGGGCTAGGTGAATGGCTACTAGCTCTTTGATATTTATGTGCCATTTTCTCTGATACTCTACTCACAGACCCAATATCTCGGCCTTCCCGAGTGTTGCACCCCACCCCATGTCTGAAGCGTCGGAGTACAACACTAGGTCGGGGTTCCTCTGATACAGTTTGAGAAGTTCCTGGAGTTTGTTGGCATCGTCCCACCAACTCGAGGGATTCCTGATCCCCAGAGGGATCGGCATCCAAATTTCCAGACTTTGACCTCTCGTCCAAAACTTCGCCAAATGAAATTGAAGAAGCCGTAGATGAAGTCTTCCAAGGGAAACGAACTGTTTGATCGATAGAGGGTGCCCCGGAGACTCATCCAATCTCTCACCGAGCATGACCGTAAGTCTAGGAAATGTCGGACCTTTACTAGGCAATCTAAAATGCACTTCGGGGCTGGAAAAGCCCGAAAAACTGCTGAGTGAATTCTCATCCCCAGATAGATAATATTCTGTGAGGGTGTTAGTTGAGATTTGGCCAGGTTCACCATCAGACCTAACTGTTGCGTTAAGGACATTGTCATTTGAAGAGCCTCCAGACACTTATCTTGTGATTCTGCTCTGAGTAGCCAGTCGTCCAGGTACAAAGAAATCCTTACTCCCGTTAGGTGAAGCCAGCGAGCCACGTTGGCCACTACTCGGGTAAAAACATAGGGAGCCGTGCTCAGTCCAAAACAGAGTGCTTTGAACTGATAAGTGGTCTTGAGGAACACGAACCTTAGAAATTTTCTGTAGTTCGGGTGTATCGGGATATGGAAATACGCGTCCTGCAGATCCAATGACACCATCCAGTCTCCCTGTCTGGTGCGTGCAAGGACTGATGCTGAAGTTTCCATGGCAAATTTTACTCTGGTGACGAACTTGTTCAAGGGACTGACGTCCAGAACAGGTCTCCATCCCCCCGAGCTTTTCGGAACTAGGAAAAGTCTGTTGTAAAACCCCTCCGAGGAGGTGTCCTCTACCACTTCTATGGCTGATTTCGACAGCATAAGGGTGACTTGCTCTTGAAGAGCTGCTGCCTTGTCCCTTGAGTAGGTTGTTGTCAACTCTAAGGGTTTCGACGACATGGGAGGCATTCTCAGGAAGGGGATCTTGTATCCCTCCTTGAGGACATTGATTGTCCAGATGTCCGCCCCCCTTTGGCTCCACTCTTTCCCAAAGTGGGATAGCCTGGCTCCCACTAGTGTCTGGTGGTTGCATGTCTCACTTCCTTGATTTGAGTTGCTGTCTTGGGAATCTTCGAGCTTGACCTCCAGCAGTAATTCTCTGAGTCCCTCTTGAAGGGGCTCTCCCACGAAAGGGCTGGCGAGTGGGAGGAGCTTCCTTTTGCTTCCTTGCTAAAAAGCTAGCCGGGAGGACTTTCTTAGCAGTCGTAGAGATAAGATCTTGTGTAGCCTGTGTGCCAGAGCTGCCAAAAAGTCCTTCACTAAGTCCGGAGGGAAAAGATGATTACCCAAAGGAGCAAATAAAAGTTCAGATCTCTGAGCAAGTGTAAAACCTGAAGATAAGAAGGAACATAGCATAGCCCTCTTTTTAAGAACTCCTGCTGTGAAAAGGGCGGAAAGTTTGACGGAGCCATCCCTCACGGCCTTATCAAGACAGGCAATCAGATGCATCTGAGCCTCGTTCTTAGGTCTGTGGCCTCTGCGAGAGCTTCGTGAATCCAGTCCATAAGGCTGAAGACTTTTATTGTCCTAAAAATGCCCTTCAGCAGATGGTCCATCTCAGAAGTGGACCACATAATCTTTGACTTGCTCATGGCTGACCTGCGTGAGGCGTCAGCAAGTCTGGAGAAGTCTCCCTGGGAGGAGGCAGGAACTCCCAAACCGAGAACTTCCCCAGTCTCATACCACACTAGATCTGGAGGCCAGTCTAGTCGGTGGAAAGGAAAAGGCGGCCTTCCCTAGATCTTTCCTCTTGGATGTCCATTGGTTGAGAGTTGAGAAAGCTCACTTAACCGATCTAGCAAAGAACCATCTTCTTGAAGGAGGATGGTTTTCGGGATCTGCCCTTCAAAAACTGAGAGGGCGGGCTCTGAGGCATAGGCTGAGTAAAGTTCTCTGGATACAGTGATGTTAGAACTGTCAGTAACTTTTCAAGGTCAGCTGCCTGCAACCTATCCTAGGATTCCTCCTCTAAAACTTCGGCTAAGGGAATATCGATCTCCTGAGTCGAATGGGTAGGAGACAAAACCATGTCATCCTGTCGGTTATCGTCTTCCATAAAGAACTCATCCTGCTGTGATGGAACATAGTGCAGGATACTATCCAGCTGCGAGGAAGCGTCACGCTTGTGTCCCGCATATCTCGAGGGAGAGTCATTTGCCAGTGCTTCCAGCATAAGTCCATCATGCTGTAAGGAAGCGTCAACATCGTGACCCGCATGCTGCGAGGGTAAGTCTTGCTCGCGTGCATCCCGCTTGCTGCAAGGTTAAGTCCTGCTCGCGTGCGTCCCGCATGCTGTATGTTAACAGCGTGACGCGAGGAAGCGTTAGCTGCGCGTCCAGAGAGTTGCGAAGGAGAGACAACAACTTGTCTATCAAGCTGCGGGGATAAGTCCTGATTGCATGCGTCCAGATTGTTTCATGCGTCCAGATTGCTGCATGCGTCCAGGTTGCCGTGAGGTTCCAGCGTGCTGCATGCGTCCCGCATGCTGTATTTGTTCCGTAACCGAAATACAAACCAGACTACTGTATTTACATAGGTTTACTTTCGGCGTAGCTGAAAATGACGAGCCATTAGATTTTAACGAGGGTTAACTACCCCCGCGCTAGTTAGCAAGGGGGTAGGGGAAGGGGTAGCTTGCTACCCCTCCCCCCCCACACACCGGTGAATTGTCTCACTTCACTTTTGGCTCGGACGATGAGCAGACGTATCTGTCTTTCGTCCTCGCTTTTGACAGCCTTAATCTGTTTTTTCTTTTTCTTCATCTTTGTGTGTTTGGAAGTTGGCCTCTACCTTCATCGCAATTATGCGCAAGTGCCCTGGACTCTCCGGCCGCCCCTGTGGAATCTTCATGTCGGCGGTCGAGACGGATCCTCACACCCTTTGCCCGCAGTGTCGAGGTCAACAGTGTGCTAGAGACTTAACTTGTAGTGAGTGCAGGGAGTGGTCTACCTCCCAGTGGGAGAGGTTTGCCCGGCGGTGTAAGAAGTCCAAGAGAGACCTTTCTCCTTCAAGGGCTGCCTTGAAGAAGGAAGGCTCCAAGGACTCTTCTTCCGCCGCCCGAACCTCCTCCGAAGCTCCCACTCGGTCGGCCTCTCGTGAGAGGCCGTCGAGTGGTAGCGTAGGCCATTGTTCTGTTTCCCGACCTCGGGGTGCGGGAGAGGGCGTTGCCTCCCATAGCGGGGCAGCTCCCCCTCCTCCCCCGGGGGAGGATTTTGATTCTCATTACGATGATGACCATGCTGTGTCTAATGATGATCTCTTTCAGCTTTGGGCTTCCTTGGGGCTTAAGGGCTTGCCCTCCAAGGAAGCCCTGTTTGACCTGATCCAGTTGGGGGCTGCTGTCAAGCAATCGCCGGTAATAGCAGAGGTAGACCCTCTGTCTATTGTCGACGTGGTTGTGGCAGAGGCTTCCGACGGGTCTGGTCAAACCTCTGCTGCTGCTGCTGTTGCGGACGTTGCTGAAGGCTCAGCCTCCCTTCCGAACATCCTTCAAGGGGAAGTTGAGTCCCACGGTCTCTCCTGCGGGTGCGTCTCCTCCTCGGGGGAGCGCACTGACAGAGACTCCTCTTCGGAGGACCGACGATGTGGATGCCCTTCCTCGAGGCCGCCTTCGCCGTAAGGCTCTTCCTCCTCTTCGCCGTAGGGGCCTTCCTTCTCCCTACAAGGGAGTTAAGAGGCGCCTCTTCGGGTCGTCTTTACCGCCGCCTTCCCCTGCAGAGGATTCTTCTCGTAGGGAGCAGACCGTAGCAGCCACGTCCTTGGACCTCTCCGCAGATCGCTCGCGATCTCCTACGCCTGCCAGACCTTCCAGTCCTTCCGGCCTACCTTCGCCCCTGGATGCAGATGCGCAGCAGGCTTCTTCTCACCCCGTCACCCGACGGGCACCGGTCCCTTCGGGGCAAAGGGATGTCTCCCACGGTGTGGGTAAATCCCTTGCGCGTCAGGGCTCCACTGGGTGCTCAGCTGCGCGTTCGCGCGCTGTAGCGCACATCCGCTCTCCTGAGCTGCAGCCTTCTGACTCGCCTCGCCAGCGCTCTCCTGCTCGTCAACGCTCTCCTGCTCGCCAGCGCTAACCTGCTCGTCAGCTCTCTCCTGCTCGCCAGTGCTCCCCTGCTAGCCGTCAGCGCCCTTCTGTTCCTGCTGCGTGCCAGGCGCGCTATCGGTCTCCTGAGCGCCCACGATCTCCTGCTCGACAGCGCGCACCTACGCACCTTGTTCCTGATGTGCGCCAACGCTCTCCCACGTGCCCTAGATCTTCGGATCTGGATGCAGGCAAGGACCTTACTCCTTCGCCTCGCCCTCGCGCTCCTGTGCGCCCATCTTCGCCAGCGCAACAGTGCGCACTTCAAGAGTTCCTGTGCGCTTGCGCGCCCACGAGTCTTCTTCTTCTGAGCCCGACCGCGAGCGTTCGCCCTTGCGCGTTTCCTTGCCATCTGATCCTGCACCCCAGCTGTCTGCGCGTCGACACCCTCCTGCGCGCCAACGATCTCCTGAGCGCCCGCGCGATCCTTCGCCTGTGCGCAAGCGCACCCATGACTCGGATCGTCACAGGTCTCCGACGCGCACACGCGCTAAATCTCCTGCGTGCGGTCGATCTCCTGCACGTACTACGCTCCATCGTTCGGCAACGCGCCATCACGCTCCATCGTTCGCCAACGCGCTATCGCTCTCCGGCGCGCCAGCGTTCGCCAACGCGCCATCGCTCGCCGACTAGCCACCACTCCCCCGCACGCCATCGATCTCCAGTGCGCCGTCTATCTCCTGCGCTTTATCGTTCACCTGACCGACAGTGATCTCCTCTACCCTCGCGCGCTCATTCACCTGCGCGTCCGTGCGTACCTTCAGCTGCGCGCCAACGCGCCCCCTCGCCAGCGCGCCCACTCGCCAGCGCGCCCACTCGCCTGCGCGCGTTTATCTCCGTGCGACTGCGCGCCCGTGCTCCAGCAGCCGCCCACGCGCGATCCTCTGAATGCTCCATCACGCGAGCGCCAGCGCGACCCTCTGAATGCTCCATCACGCGAGCGCCAGCGCGACCCTCTGAATGCTCCATCACGCGAGCGCCACCGCGACCCTCTGAATGCTCCATCACGCGAGCGCCAGCGCGACCCCCTTTCTCGTCGGGTCCCGCAGCTCGTGCCTACGACAGGGACGCGTACTTCCAGGTCGCCATCAGGATCGCCATTGCGCAAGCGCAGAGCTCTCACCCAGGACCAGGAAGAGTCTCTGGAGAGGTCTAGGCAACATTCTTCCCTTTCTTCTTTTCAGGTAGGCCCCGTTGCGTCCACTCCTAAGGATCAGGAGATCCCCTTCCCTCCAACGGGGATTACTGACACTGCCTCTGTCACCCGTCAGTCTTGGTTTGGTCACCTGATGAAAGTGGTGGTGCAGGCTGTGAACCCAACCCTCACTGATCTGGGACTCAGACCAAAGACAGACTCCCCCCGCTGAAGAGAAGGAGAGGGGTGGACTTCGTGGTGACTTCTCCCAGGGAGAAGTTGGCTCCTAAGAGGTCCGTCAGGAAGGCTCCATCCCTTTCGCGGTCGTTTTCTCCTTCTCCTGTGGACGAAGTCTTTCCGTCCTCAGGAGAGTCCAGCGAGGTGAGGGTCTCTCCCATGGCACCAATGGGGAGAACCCCACCTCCAGGAAGAGAAACGTCTCGCGTGGAAGGTACCTTCCAGACCTCTTTGCTGGAGTCCTGTATCCCGCCCAGGAGGGAACCCAAGGACTCAAAGACGATTCCTAAGTCGTCTTCACGGATCCGTCCAGAGCCAACCAGACCCCGGGAGAACGTCCACGTGTCTCCCCAAGAAGAGCCTCTGGGGACGGGAGACTTAGCTGCCAGTCCACAGGGAGGGGAGCAGCATGAGTCTGAGTATGCCTTCTGGCAGGTCTTGAATCTGATGAGGCAACTCAACAGGTTCAAGGACCCGGAGATCGCCCCTCGCGAAGGCAAGGATACGGTCCTAGACCAAGTCTATGGTACGCAGAAACCCCCAAGGGCCAGTGCAGCTTTGCCTTGGCCCCAGGGGGTGAAGAGTGCCAGAGACAAGGTCGAAGCTCAGCTCTCGGAACTCGCCTCCTCCAGCCGTTCCTCTGCCGGGAACAAACTCCTCCCACCTCCTCGTTTACAGCAGAGGAGGTATTTTTAGATCATGGGAGAGTCCAGTGTAGCTCTTCCCCTCCACCACTCGGTGGAAGAGCTCACAAGGGAAACTCCTTTTGAGAAGCTCTCCTCCCGGGAGTTGACATTTTCGGCTTCGGAGATCCTTAGCCAGAAGAAGGTCGCGAAGTGTGCCATGCAGGCCACTTCATGGCTGGACGTCTGGCTGGGTTCTCTGGGCATCCTATTGTGCTCCGAGGACTTGTCTAAGGAGAGCAATAGGAAGGGCCTGGAGACCTTCCTCCTCTCGGGCACTCGCTCCATCGAGTTCCTGGCCCACCAGGTTACCAACCTGTGGGCCAACTCGATCTTAAAGCGACGCGATGCGGTGACCGAGAAGTTCCATCCGAAGGTCCCCGCCATGGATGTCTGCAGGCTCAGACACCCCTCCATCCTTGGAGGAAGCTTGTTTGAGCCCAAGGATGTAGAATGCACAGCTGAGAGGTGGAGGAAGTCGAATCAGGATTCGCTCCTCCAAAGGGCCCTCACATCTCGGCCTACAAGCCTCCAGCTCCACAACAGCATCAACAGCAGCCTCGCAGGACACCGAAGCAGGCTCCGGCAGCTAAGACGGTGTCTAAGCCACAGCCCTTTCCTGTCAAGGACAAGAGGGGTGGTAAGTCCTCCAGGGAAGGCAAGAATCCTAGAGGGAGCGGCTGTGGCCGTAAACGCTAGGATTGGCATTCCCCCTGCGTGTCCACCTGTGGGGGGGATGCCTACAAAGTTGCGTGCACAGGTGGCAGCAACATGGGGCCGATTCCTGGACGGTCTCTGTGATCGGCCAAGGATATCGCGTCCCATTCACAACATCTCAACCTCCCCTGACAGCGAATCCAGTGTCGTTAAGCTCCTATGTCATGGGATCGGCAAAGGGGCTAGCCCTTCGGGCAGAAGTCGAGACCATGCTCAAGAAGGATGCTCTTCAAGAGGTCGTCGACGGCTCCCCAGGCTTCTTCAGTCGACTCTTTCTTGTAAAGAAGGCGTCTGGAGGCTGGAGACCCGTCATCGATCTCTCAGCTCTGAAGAAGTTTGTCAAACAAACTTCGTTCAGCATGAAGACAGCGGACACGGTCAGACTTGCAGTGGGACCACAAGACTTCATGTGCACACTGGATCTGAAGGACGCGTACTTCCAGATCCCAATCCATCCGTCTTCCAGGAAGTACTTGAGATTCAGTATAGACAACAAGATCTACCAGTTCAAGGTGCTGTGCTTCGGTCTCTCCACAGCACTTCGGGTGTTCATCAGAGTGTTCACCCTGATTTCGTCGTGGGCGCACAGGAACGGCATCCGTCTCCTCCGATATCTGGACGACTGGCTGATCCTGGCACACTCGTAGTCGACCCTTCTTCGACACCGAGACAGGCTTCTGGGACTTTGCCAAGATCTGGGGATTATGGTAAATCTCGAGAAGTCCTCTCTGCAGCCGACCCAACGACTGGTATATCTAGGCATGTTATTAGACACCAATCTCCACAAAGCCTTTCCATCAGACGACAGGATAGCAAGGCTGAGGAGGGTGGCAGAGCCCTTCCTCAGGTGGGAAGAGCTTCCAGCCTAATCATGGTTACGTATTTTAGGTCACCTAGCCTCCCTGGCCCGTCTGATCCCGAACGGCCGTCTCAGGATGAGATCCCTGCAATGGCGGCTCAAGTCCCGGTGGAGTCAGGGCACCGATTCCCCGGACTCTCTGGTCCCTATAGGACCCACGGAACAGGCGGACCTGCGGTGGTGGCTGATCGACGAAAACCTACGAAAGGGAGTGGATCTTCTCGTCCTTCCCCTGGATTTGACACTGTTCTCGGACGCGTCAAAAGAAGGGTGGGGGGCCCACATTGTGAACCAGAGGGTCTCAGGCCTTTGGTCAAAATCAGAAAAGTACCTACTTATCAACCTGCTAGAGATGAAGGCCGTATATCTGACCCTTCAACAGTTCCAACGGACCCTGGCGGGCCACTCCGTGGTGGTGATGAGCGACAACACCACGGTAGTGGCTTATATCATCAAGCAGGGAGGTACCTTTTCACAACTGCTATCCCATCTTGCAGTAGAGATTCTGAGGTGGTCCGAAGTTCACTCGATAACACTATCAGCTCGCTTCATTCCTGGCACGAGGAATGTGTTCACCGACAGTCTGAGCAGAGCTTCGCAGATAGTGAGTACCGAGTGGTCTTTGGATCCTCAGATAGCCAACAAAGTCCTGACTTTGTGGGGTTCCCCGACAGTGGACCTGTTCGCGACGGCCTTGAATTTCAAGCTGCCTCTGTACTGCTCCCCAGTCTTGGACCCCAAGGCTCTCTGGCAAGATGCTTTCCAACAACGGTGGGACAACATCGACGTGTACGCCTTCCCACCGTTTTGTCTGATGAGAAGGGTGCTCAACAGGACCAGACTATCGGTCAACCTGTCTATGACCTTAATAGCTTCGCTATGGCATCACGCAGAATGGTTCCCGGACCTTCTGCAACTCCTAACGGAACCTCCGAGAGAACTTCCCCCATGACACGAGCTACTCAGACAACCACATTGCAACATCTTCCACAAGGCCGTAGCTTCGCTTCGGCTTCACGCCTGGAGACTATCCAGCGTCTCCTCACGGAGAGAGGCTTTTCGCAGCAGGTTGCGGAAAGAATGTCTCGACACCTGCGGAAGTCCTCTGCAGGAGTCTACCAGGCGAAGTGGAGAGTCTTCTGTGGTTGGTGTCGTGGGAGGGGTATCTCTCCACTCGATGCCACTATTCCAGCAATAGCGGAGTTCATCGTATATTTGCGGGAGGAAATGCGCCTTTCGGTCTCAGCGATGAAAGGCTATCGCTCAGCCTTAAGCCTGGCCTTTAGGCTGAAAGGCGTGGACATTTCTTCCTCGCTAGAACTCTCTTTACTCATACGTAGCTATGAGCTTACCTGCCCTCAGTCGGAAGTGAGACCTCCTCCATGGAACATGGTTCGGGTTTTCAGGGCTCTGAAGAGACCTCCCTTTGAGCCATTACGCCAGGCCTGTGATCGCCACCTGACTTGGAAGACGGCTTTCCTACTCGCGTTGGCCTCTGCCAAGCGAGTCAGTGAACTTCATGGTCTCTCATACGACATTGCCCATTCAAGGGGATGGGGGGAGGTAACGTTCAGGTTCTTCCCTGAGTTTGTTGCCAAGACTCAGAACCCTGGAGTGCCGGACCCACGGTTCGACTCCTTCAGGGTCACGAGTCTCTGTTCCGTAACAAGTGACCCAGACCATCTGCTATTATGCCCAGTGAGGAGTCTGAGGCGTTACTTGAAGAGAACAGCTGCAGTTCATCCCTGCGTGCAAGCGTTGTTCGTAAGCACGGGAAGGACTAAGAGGAGGGTCACCAAGAACACCATCTCGGCTCGGATTCGAAGGGTTATCCATCACGCCTTAAATCCTGACCCTCCTTCGTCACGTCGCCCTAGGGCACACGACGTCAGGGGCATCGCTACGTCCCTGGCCTTTAAGAGAAACTTCTCTGTGATGCAGGTGCTACAAGCTGGGGTCTGGAAGCGTCAAACGACCTTCACAGCCCACTACCTGCAGGACGTGACCCACAGGAGCCTCGATACTCTTTCTATCGGCCCCGTGGTGGCTGCACAACAGCTGGTTTAACCTCAGGCTCCTTATTGGACAGGTAGCAGAAGGTTAAGGGCATTGTTACCCGGTCTCAGTCTGCGTGAATGAAAGAGTATGTCTGGCCCTTACTTCTTTGTTCATCCTTCCCTCTCTTGGGGAAAGCAGCATCCTGGTCTCTGCATAGCTGACCTCAACCTCTGCAGGTAAACCATGCTCCCTTGTGTTCCTAGTATTAAGTTAATACTGTCGCGTCCCCCATACCCTGACGAGGTGGTATTGGGAACGTCCTAGCCTAGAATTCCATCTAAAGGACACCAGGTCAACTTCCTAGGATGAGTCACACTCTATTCCTCCACACACAAGCTTATGTAGGCCGCACGTTCCTTGCTCCCAGGGACTCTTTTTCTCGAGTGCTACTCACTCAGATTCCGAGTCCCCGGGTAAAGCCAAAGGCAGTAAGGCTGGGGACTTTCCACCCTTCCTAAGGGGTAAGTCACCCTATGTAGATAGCGTGGTTTGTATTTCGGTTACGGAACAAATGACAAATTCGGAGATAATTTGTATTTTTCCTAACCATACAAACCTTAGCTATTTACACATATTTGCCCGCCAGCCCTGTCCCCCAAGACAAGTCCTACCTCTAAGTGAAGTGAGACAATTCACCGGTGTGGGGGGGGGGGTGGGGGTTAGCAAGCTACCCCTTCCCCTACCCGCTTGCTAACTAGCGCAGGGGTAGTTAACCCTCGTTAAATTCTAATAGCTCGTCATTTTCAGCTGCGCCGAAAGTAAACCCTATGTAAATAGCTAAGGTTTGTATGGTTAGGAAAAATACAAATTATCTCCGAATTTGTCATGTTTACAGCATGACGCGAGGAAGCGTTAGTAGCGCGTCCAGCATGTCGCGAAGGAGAGACAACTACTTGTCTATCATGCTGTGGGGACAAATCCTCATTGCATGCGTCCAGTTTGCCGTGAGCTTCCAGCGTGCTGCATGCGTCCAGTGTGCTTTATGCGTCCAGTATGCCGCGAGGGAGCAACCAGAACCTTGTCGCTTCCTGTAACGCGTCCCGAACGCTGCGAGGGACTATTGCTGAGCGCAGGAGAAATTCGCTGTCCGATAACGCCTTGGTTAGCGACAGCTCCTTTCCTTGGCCTGTTGATGTCTTTCGGTTCTTTTAAACGAGACTCCTCTGTTCGAGAATTGTATGCGTCAAACAGGGACGAAATCGACATCTTCAGCTCAGACAGATCTTTCACTTGCGGCGCGTCTTTCGCTCTTCCAGACTGCTGCGAGGGAGCGTCACGGTTCTTATCGCTAGCTGAACCGTATACCGATCACTGCAAGGGATCGTCAAACGTTGTCGAATGACCATCATGGGAAAGTCCTTGCGACATTTCCCAATCTGGGGGAGAGGGAGAAGCGTGTACAGAAGTAAACTGAACACCCTCTTCCTCCGACGAACTATGTGCCTTACGCGATTGTTTTGGCGCTGGCACGTCGTCTTCTACAGAATGAAAAGCTTCCGGCAAGGTCCAGTTACTGCGGGATGGTTTAGCAGAAGACATATGTCTCTTGAGAGGCCTTAAACGCAGTGGTTGGCGCTTACCACATCACGGTTTTACGTCATCCGACGAGGACGCACACTTTCTTACCTCGCCTTTCCAGCGGCGAGGGGGAGCGACCTGGGGATCGTCAACAGGATTGCTCGAGGGGACGGATGTTCGCTGATCAAGGTCTGACATATTCTTTCGCCTTTCGACATTCCTTCTCCCATATAACTTCTTTTTCCGAAGTCAGGGAACGAACCTGTGCACCTAAGGCGGAAATAGCAGCCATCACATCCTTTAAAGAAGGTTCACTTACCTCCGACACCTTAGCGGGGTCTGGAACTACTACCTTAGGATCAGGAATAGGAATATTAAGAATGATGTACATTAGAAGGAATATTACTATCAGAAGATCTATTTGAAAGAGCACTGGTCGATCTAGCTCTTCTAAGTCTATCCTTCTCTAGTCGCTTAACATAGCGATCAAACTCATTCCACTCTAAATCAGACAAAGACCGACATTCAACACATCTGTAACTAAAAGTACATACCTGACCTCTGCAACCATTACATATTGAGTGAGGATCAACAGAGGCCTTGGGCATACGAGTCTTGCATCCTCTAACACACATTCTTATAGAGTCAGCCATTTTGTAATCAGAAAAACAAGTCCAGGTCAAAATCCAACAAAGTCTATCTAAGCTGTAGTGAAAAGTCAAAAGAATATCCAAAAACAAGCAGCGAAAGCCATTAACAATAATCAGACAAAAGGTACTTCACCAAATTGTAGAATAAATTAATATCAGCAAAATGAGTTGACTCGATCAATGGCAGGGAATTTCTGAAGAATGTTGGGAATGGTTCTGGTAACTTATGAGAGATGGCGCTCATGTATGACCACCTACCGTCATGGCGGCGATTGCCGCGAAATTTGAATTTCTGCCGTGCGCGCGACGAAACGCAGGATTTAAGCTATACAGTATATATGTAACTACCAGGGAAGTTACATACTGTATTTAAAAACATCATTTCATATTCTTATACTAATAATACTTATTTGTTCCGTAACTGAAATACAAACCACGCTATTTACATGGGGTAATTACTTCGGCGTAGCTGAATGACGAGCCATTAGAATTTTAACAAGGGTTTACTACCCCACCGCTAGTTAGCCGGGGGTAGGGTGGAGTAGCTTGCTACCTCCCCCCCCCCCTCACACACACTAGTGAATGCTTCACTTTACTTTTGGCTCGGGCGGAGAACAGACCTGTCTGCTCTCTCCCTCGCTTTGACTGCCATTAATCTGTTTTTGCTTTTTCTTCCTCACAGTGTGTTTGAAGTTGGCCTCTATTACTGAATATGCGTACTTGTCCTGGACTCCCTGGCCGCCCTTGTGGGACTTTTATGTCGGCGGTCGACACTGATCCCCACACCTTGTGTCCTCATTGTAGGGGCCAATGGTGTGATAGTGGTAACGTATGTGTTGAATGTAGGGCGTGGTCTACCTCCCAGTGGGAGAGGTTTGCCCGGCGCCGGAAGAAAAAGTCTAAAAGGGATATTTCTCCTTCAGAGGCTTCTTTGAAGAGAGAAAATTCCAAGACTTCTTCTTCCGTAGCCCTTTCCTCCTCCGAAGCTCCCCCTTGAGCGGTCTCTTCCGAGAGGCTGGCGAGTGGCAGCGTAGACCGTATTGCTGTTGACCGATCCCGGGGTGCGGGAGAGGTAGTTGCCTCCCATAGCGAGGCAGCTGCCCCTCCTCCCCCGGAGGAGGATTTAAATATTGATTTGTCTGTAAATAACAATGATTTATTACAGCTTTGGGCTTCTTTGGGGCTGCAGGGTTCGCCCTCCAGGGAAACCCTGTTTGACATGATCAAACTAGGTGCAGCTGTCAAACAATCGCCAACTACAGCAGGGATAGATCCTCTGTCTGTCGTTGACGTTGTTGTGACGGAAACATCTGGTGGGTCTAGTCAAACCCCTGTTCATGTTGCTGAGGTAGCTGAAGGCTTAGTTTCCCCGTCCGAACATCTTTCGAGGGAGGAACTAAGTCCTACGGTCTCTCCTGCCGCTAATTCTCCCCCTCGGGGGAGTTCACTTAGAGACTCCTCTTCAGAGGCCCTACGATGGTCAGCTCGCTGACCCCACGGCCCCTCGTGGGCGTATAAGGCGGAAGGCTCGTCCTCCCCTTTGCCGTAGAGGTCTTCCTTCTCCTCACAAGGGAGTTAGGAGGCGCCTCTTCGGCTTGTCGTCCCCACAGTCCTCTGCGGAGGAGACGACTCGCCGTACGCCGATCCTGCCACCTACCACCTTAAACCTCTCCGGAGATCGTTCGCGATCCCCTTCCGAGGAAGGTCGTCCTTCGGGACCCTGTGACCAGTCTCCCTCCAGACCTGCTGACCTGCCGTCACCATTTGAGGATGCTGATGCGCATTACGCGCCACCTAAACCTGTCATTGCGCAGGCACCGGTCCCTTCGGGGCATAAGGGACTTGAGCGCAAAACTGCGCCTCATACCCTTAAGCGCCAGGTTAAACCTGCGCGCCCTCATGCTGCTGCTGCCGTTCCAGACTTAGCGCCACAGCGCTCACCTGCGCGCTCCTGTTCCTGTTACGCGCCAGGGTTCCTCTGCGCGCCCACAACCTACTGTGCTCCGGTTCCCACCAGCAGTTCCTGATCTAGCACGCCAGCGCTCACCTGCACACACGCGCCCACCTGCGCCCCAGCGCCCACCGGTTCCTGCCACATCGCGCGCAGTCCAAGAGGCACCTAGGTTAGCGCACAGGCGCTCACAGGTACCTCTAGACTCGCAGCGCCCTTCTGGAGTTGGGCGCGAGGCACGCCCATCGCGCGCAGTTCCTGATACAGCGCACACGCGCTCGCCAACGCGCCAGTGCGCTTCTACATCTCAGCGCGCAGTCCAGGAGGTGCCTAAGTTAGCGCACGGGCGCTCACAGGTACCCCTGGACTCTCCTTCCAGACTGCGCAATCCTGTACGCGCTCCTCCAGTCGTGCGCGATGTTCCAGTTGCGCGCCAGGTTCCAGTTGCTCTCAAGGCGCCCCATGCAACTCAACAGTGCACACCTGTGCGCCCTAATCCGATCGCGCGCCCATCGCAGCAGCGCACACCTGCGCGCCCAGCACGCCCATACTCTCCTCAAGTTAACATACCTGCTCAGACGGCTCAGCGCTCACCTGCGCGCCAACATGCAGACCCATCCTCGTGCTATCACGAGGCTGCGCTCTCGCGCCCTCGCCCAGTACTTCCAGATACGCTCCCACGCGCTACTGCTCACTCGCGCCCGACAGTACCGCATCAGGTTACTGCGCGCCCTCGCATCCAGCCTTCAACCCCTCCTCATGATCCAGTTCCTGCGCGCCACACGCCCTCGCCATCTCCTACGCACGCCCGCGCCATCTCCTGCGCGCCCCCGCGCCCGCGCCACCAACCTCGCACGCCCGCGCCTTTGCCAGGACAGGGCTCATCGCGCGACCTCCAGCGCGATCGTCGTCAGGCTGACAGGTCGTCATTTCGTTCCCCTCCCCGCAAGCGCAGAACAGCGCACTCGCCGGAGGAGGGGCGGTTCCCGGACAGGTCTAAGAACTCTCTCATTTCAGCTTCTCTTAAGGCGAACCCTCGTTTGTTGACTCCTCCAAGGGATCGAACGATCCCCTTCCCTCCAGAGGGAGTGTCTGACAGCGCGACTGTCAGCCAGCAGCCCTGGTTCAAGACCCTGGTCAGAGCTATTATGCAGGCTATGAAGCCTGTGCTCTCTGACTTGGGTCACAAATCAGTGGCGGCTGCCTCCCCCCTGAACTGGAAGAGAGGAGTCCCCTCCATGGAGACATCTCCAAGGGCTATCCTGTCTCCTCGCAAATCCTTGCGCAAGGCTCCTTCTCCCCCCCCAGACTTTTTCTCCCTCCCCTGCGGATGAGGATTACCCATCCTCAGGAGAGTCGGATGAGCCGGACCGTTCCCCCATCGCACCAATGGGGGAAACTCCGCCTCTTCCTGAGAAATCTTCTCGATAAGGGGTGGAAAAGAGCCTGCATCCATCGTTACTCGAGTCCTGAATCCCTCCTAGGAGGGAACCGAAGGACTCTTAAGACGATCCCCAAGTCATCGGCAAGGATCAGACAGGAGCCAGTTAGACCTTCGGAGGATGTCCACGAGTCCCCCCAGGAAGAGCCAATGGGAACAGGAGACTTTGTTGCCAGTCCTTAAGGAGGAGAGCACCAAGAGTCAGAACACGCATTCTGGCAAGTTCTGACCCTCATGAGGAACCTCAATGGGATTCCAGACCCAGAGATTCCTCCTCGTGAGGGTAAGGACACGGTCTTGGACCGAGTCTACGGCACCCAGAAACCCTCTAGGGCCAGTGCAGCTTTGCCCTGTTCACAAGGGATGAAGAGTGTCAGAGACAAGGTCGAGGGCCAGCTCTCTGAGCTTGCCTCCTCCAGTAGATCCAGCGCCGGTAACAAGTTCCTCCCTCCTCCTCGAGTCCATCAGAGGAGGTATTTTGAGATCCTTGAGGAGACTTGTTTGGGTCTTCCAGTTCACCACTCCGTGGAAGAACTCACTGGGGGAGTTCCTCTAGAGAGAGACTCCAACCGGCACGTGTCATATTCAGCTGCTGAGATCCTAAGCCAGGAGAAGGTGGCGAAGTGTGCCATGCAGGCAACTTCGTGGCTTGTCATCTGGTTGGGGTCTCTGGGCATCCTGGTGCAGTCTGAGGACCTGTCCAAAGAAAGCACCAGGAAGGCACTGGAGACATTCTTGCTCTCAGGCACGCGGACCATCGAGTTTCTGGCCCACCAAGTCTCGAGCATGTGGGCCAACACGATTTTCAAACGACGGGACGCAGTGGCTGAGAGATTCCACCAGAAGGTCCCCAGTTTGGATGTTAGCAGGCTCAGACACACTTCCGTGCTCGGTAAGAGTTTGTTTGAGCCTAAGGACGTGGAGCTAACCGCTAAGACGTGGAGGAAGTCCAACCAGGATTCCCTCATCCATAGGGCCCTGACATCGAGGCCCTACAAACCTCCAGCAGCCCAACAGCCCCGTCCAGCTAAGGACACAAAGAAGACGACAGCAGCAAAGTCGAAGGTGTCTAAGCCCTTTCCTGCCAAGAGCAGAAGGAGCAAAAAGTCCTCCAGGGGAGGCAAGAACCCTTGAGGAAACGGCCGAGGCCGTAGACGCTAGGATTGGCAGTCCCCCTGCATGTCCACCAGTGGGGGGATGCCTACAAAGTTGCGCGGCAAGGTAGCAGCAACTCGGGCAGATGCCCGGACGATTTCCATAATCGGTCAGGGTTATCGCGTCCCGTTCACAGCTTCTCTACCTCCCCTGACAGCGAATCCAGTGTCATTGAGCTCCCTTACTATGGGATCAGTAAGGGGGCAGGCCCTCCGAGCAGAAGTCCAGACCATGTTAAAGAAGGACGCTCTCCAAGAGGTAGTGGACAGGTCCCCAGGCTTCTACAGTCGACTCTTTCTTGTAAAGAAGGCGTCTGGAGGCTGGAGACCAGTCATCGACCTCTCAACTCTGAACGGGTTTGTCAAACAGACTCCGTTCATTATGGAGACAGCAGACATGGTCAAACTTGCAGTGAGACCACAAGACTTCATGTGTACACTGGACCTGAAGGACGCGTACTTCCAGATCCCAGTCCATCCGTCTTCAAGGAAGTACTTAAGATTTTGCCTAGACGACAAGATCTACCAGTTCAAGGTGCTGTGTTTCGGTTTCTCCACAGCCCCTCAGGTGTTCACCAGAGTGTTCACCCTTATATCATCGTGGGCTCACAGGATCGGCATCCGTCTCGTTCGTTATCTGGACGACTGGTTGATCCTAGCGGACTCGGAGGCAACCCTTCTTCGCCACCGAGACAAGCTTCTCGAACTTTGCCAGGATCTAGGGATCATGGTAAATCTCGAGAAGTCCTCTCTGCAGCCCTCTCAGAAACTGGTATACCTAGGCATGATCATAGACACCAATCTCCACAAAACCTTCCCATCAGACGGCAGGATAGCAAGGCTGAGGAAGGTCGCGAGGCCTTTCCTCAATCGAGAAGAACTCCCAGCCCAAACGTGGTTACGTCTCCTCGGCCGCCTTTCCTCCCTGGCCCGTCTCGTTCCCAACGGTCGCCTCAGAATGAGATCTCTCCAGTGGCGACTCAAGTCCTAGTGTAATCAAGGACACGATTCCCCGGACACTTTGGTCCCTGTGAGTTATGCAGAACAGACAGACCTCCAGTGGTGGGTGGCAGAAGAGAACCTACGAAAGGGAGTGGATCTTCTCGTCCTTCCCCCGGATTTGATGTTGTTCTCGGACGCATCAAAGAAACAAAGGAAGGGTGGGGGGCCCACGTTCTGAACCACAGGACCTCAGGCCTGTGGTCAGAATCAGAAAAGTACCTTCACATAAACCTGCTAGAAATGAAGGCCGTGTTCCTGGCACTTTAGAAGTTCCACCAAGTCCTGGCGGGCCACTCTGTGGTTGTGATGAGTGACAACGCCACAGTGGTGGCTTATATCAACAAGCAGGGAGGCACCTTTTCAGAACAGCTATCCCATCTTGCAGTAGAGATTCTGAGATGGTCCGAAGTCCACTTGATCACACTAGCGGCTCGCTTCATTCCAGGCAGAAGGAATGTGCTCGCTGACAGTCTGAGCAGAGCGACGCAGATAGTGAGTATCGAGTGGTCTTTGGATCCTCAAGTAGCCAACAAAGTCCTGACTTTGTGGGGTTCCCCAACGGTGGATCTGTTCGCTACAGCGTTGAACTTCAAGCTCCCGCTGTACTGCTCCCCAGTCCCGGACCCCAAGGCTCTCTGGCAGGATGCCTTCCAACAACGGTGGGACAACATTGATTTGTACGCCTTTCCCCCGTTCTGTCTGATGAGGAGGGTGCTCAACAAGATCGGAATATCGGTCAATCTATCGATGACCCTGATAGCTCCGCTATGGCCTTACGCAGAATGGTTCCCGAACCTTCTGCAACTCCTCACGGAGGTTCCGAGAGAACTCCCTCCACGTCACGAGCTACTCAAACAACCACACGCCAACATCTTCCACAAAGCCGTAGCTTCGCTTCGACTTCACGCCTGGAGACTATCCAGCATCTCCTCACTGAGAGAGGATTTTCGCAACAAGTTGTGAATAGGATGTCTGGACACCTGCGCAAGTTATCCGCAGGGGTCTATCAGGCGAAGTGGCGAGTCTTCTGTGGTTAGTGTCGTGGAAGGGGTATCTCCACTCGATGCCACTATTCCAGCAATAGCGGAGTTCCTCGTGTATTTGCGGTAGGAAATGTGCCTTTCAGTCTCGGCAGTGAAAGGCTATTGCTCAGCCTTAAGTCTTGCCTTCAGGCTTAAAGGAGTGGACATTTCTTCCTCGCTGGAACTTTCCCTTCTCATACGAAGTTATGAACTTACCTGCCCTCAGTCGGAAGTGAGACCTCCTCCATGGAACGTGGTTCGAGTTCTCAGGTCTCTGAAGAGACCTCCCTATGAACCATTACGCCGGGCTTCAGATCGCCACCTTAGCTGGAAGACGGTGTTCCTGCTAGAGTTGGCCTCGGCCAAGCGAGTCAGCGAATTGCATGGTCTCTCGTACAACATCGCTCATTCAAGGGGATGGGGGAGGTAACGTTCAGATTTGTTCCTGAGTTTGTTGCCAAGACTCAGAATCCGGGAGTGCCGGACCCTAGGTTCGACTCTTTCCAGGTTTCGAGTCTTTGTTCTGTAACAGATGACCCAGACCATCTCCTACTGTGCCCAGTAAGGAGTCTGAGGTTGTATCTTTAAAGAAGAGCTGCAGTTCGTCCCCAGGTGCAATCCTTGTTCGTGAGCACTGGGAAAACGAAGAGGGTCACCAGGAATACTATCTCGGCAAGGTAATACACCTGGCCTTGAATCCTGACCCTTCTCCGTCACGTCGCCCTAGAGTGCATGATGTCAGGGGCATAGCTACGTCTCTGGCTTTCAAGAAAAATTATTCAGTGACGCAGGTCCTGCAAGCTGGGGTGTGGAAGCGTCAGACCACCTTCACGGCCCACTTCCTGCCAGACGTGACACACAGGAGGCTCGATACATTCTCTATCGGCCCTGTGGTGGCTGCACAACAGCTGGTCTAACCTCAGGCTCCTTAATGGACAAGTAGCAGAAGGTTGAGGGCATTGTTACCCAGTTTTAATCTGCGTGAATGAAAAGATCTGTCTGGCCCTTATTCTTTTCTTCATCCTCTCCTCCCTTGGAGAAAGCATCATCCTGGGTTTTCTGCACAGCTGACCTCAAACCACTGCAGGTAAACTATGCTCCCTTGTGTTCCTAGTATTAAGTGTAATACTGTCATGTCCCCATACCCTGACGAGGTGGTATTGGGGGAGTCCTAGCCTAGATTTCCATCTGAAGAACTCCAGGTCAACTTCCTAGGACGTGTCACTTCCTCACCTTCGCACACAGCTTATGTAGGCCGCAGCAGTTTCACAGCATGCTAGCGAGGCGCAGGGACTCCTTATTTCCTGAGTACTTACACACTCGAATATGGAGTCCCTGGGCAAAGCCAAAGCCAGTATGGCAGGGACTTACCTCCCTTCCTAAGGGTTGAGTCACCCCATGTAAATAGCGTGGTTTGTATTTCAGTTACGGAACGAATGACAAATTCGTAGATAATTTGTATTTTTCCTAACTATACAAACCTTAGCTATTTACACATATTTGCCCGCCAGCCCTATCCCCTGAGATAAGTCCTACCTTTAAGCAAAGTGAAGCATTCACTAGTGCGTGTGAGGGGGGGGGGGGTAGCAAGGTACCCCTCCCTACCCCCCGCTAACTAGCAGTGGGGTAGTAAACCCTCGTTAAAATTCTAATGGCTCTTCATTCAGCTATGCCGAAGTAATTACCCCATGTAAATAGCTAAGGTTTGTATAGATAGGAAAAATACAAATTATCTACGAATTTGTCCTTTTGGACTCGACTTAATACTATTAATTAATTTTTTATGTCTTCAGTCATTCTTCCTCCTCTATATATATAAATTTCCCATTTGCTCAAGTTCTAACGGGATAACTCGTCCTGTTATAATTATTTTTTGTTGTCTTTCCTGGATTTCAGTATTACAATTAATTTTCATACAACAAATGCCTGCTTTGGACAAGTTTACTTGGAAGACACTGTTCTGTTTAAGTCTTGATTTTCCTGTTAACCAATCACAGCCTGAAATATGGAAACTCCTTTGTTATCTCTGTGTAACCAATGCCCAAGAATTTAGCCCCTCTGTCCGTGTATAGTATTTAGTTGTGCACGTATAGATTGTCCTTTAGAAAAGTGTACTGTATTGCCTATAGTTATTCTTCCTTGAAAACCATAGTAAAGTTCCATGCCGATTGCAGTGGTATCCTGAGTGTAATTAACAGTTGTTCTGTCAGTAAATACAAACCGATGCTATTTATAGGGGATATTACTCTTGGCAAAGCTGAAAGACAAGCCATTAGATTTTCAACGAGGGTTAACCACCCACCCGCTAATTAGCTGGGGGTTGAGGGGTAGTAGTTACCCCTCTTACTCATACACCTGGGTTAAAAACCCACTTTGCTTTTAGCCCGGGTGGAGAATGGGCGTTGCCGCTCTTCCCCTCACCATGGTTGACTTGCTATTACCAACTAATCTTTTGTTTGTTTCTATACTAACACACCTTCCGTTGTTTATTTGGATTATCGTTTGGCAAAGCTGGAAGGTAGCCATTAGAATTCAAGTGTGAGGTGGCAACCCTGCCTAACTGCTTTAGCGGGTGAGTTGGCTGGGGATGGCTGGGGTGTACCCAGCCACCTCTATATATACTCTCACAGCTGTGAGGTACGTCACTTTTTCTTTTGGCTCGGTAGAGAGAGGACGTCTCCTTGCTCTCCTCCCAAGGCTGTCATAGGACATCTTTAATTACGTTTTCTTTTCGGTCTGCATGATTTCTTCGGATCGCCTCCATGCCGACCTGTCCTGGGCGCGAGGGTGCTGCGTGTGGTACCTTCAAGTCACCGCTGAATACCGACCTGCACACACTGTGTCCTTCGAGTAGAGTGCATCCTTTTGAGCAGAGTTTGCCCTGAGCAGAGTGTAGGGAGTGGCCTGCCTGCTAATGGGATAAATTTCCGTGGCTCATGAAGAAGACTAAGTGCAATCTTTCTTCCTCAGGGGCAAGGAAAGCGTGTTTTTAAATATGTAACTTCCCTGGTAGTTACATATATATAGCTTAAATCTCGCGTTTCAACACGGCACGACAGAAAACTCAAATTCGTGGTGATCGCCGCCATGACAGTAGGTGGTCATACATGAGTGCCATCTCACCTAGGCTAACAGAACCATTCCCAACATTCTTCAGAAATTCTCTGTCGTTAATCGAGTCAACACCTCGGAAATTCTATTCGCTGCTAATGAACTTTTTCTACAATTTGGTGAAGTACCTTTTGTGTGATTATTGTTAACGACTTTCGCTGCTTGTTTTTGGATATTCTTTTGACTTTTCACTATCGATTTAAATAGACTCTGTTGGATTTTGACCTGGACTGTTTTTTCTGTTTACAAAATGGCTGACTCTGTAAGAAAGTGTGCTGGAGGATGCAAGACACCTATTCCTAAGGTTTCGGTTGATCCACATTCAATATGCAGTGGTTGCAGAGGTCAGGTTTGTTCGTATAGTAACAGATGTAATGAATGCAAGTCTTTGTCTGATTCTGATGGGAATGTTTTTGAGCGCTATATTAAGCGACTGGAAAGAGATAGAATTAGAAGGTCTAGAGCAACTAGTATACTTTCTAATAGATCTTCTGATGGTGATATTCCTTCCAATGTTCATTCTAATATTCCTATTCCTATTGCAGTAGTCCCAGACCCCAATATGGTGTCAGAGGTAAGTGAACCTTCCTTGAAGGATGTGATGGCTGCTATTTCAGCCTTTTGGCATGCAGGTTCGTTCCCTAACTACAGAAAAAGAGGTTATGTGGAGAGCAGTGCGTGGTTTGCAAAGCAAAATAGTAAATGGTGATAGTGAAGTGGAGGGTGCGTCCGTTTGTGTCCGTCATAATCCCAGCCCAGGACCTCTTTCATGCTCCCCAACCCCTGGGAGAAGGAATGTCGAAAGGCCAAAGGATATGTCAGACCTTGATCAGCGAATGGACGTCCCCTCGAGCGATCATGGTGACGATCCCCAGATCGCTCCCCCTCGCCACAGGAAAGGCGAGGTTAAAATGTATGCGTCTTCGTTGGATGACGCAAAACCGGGACGTGGTTGGCGCCAACCACTACGTTCAAGACCACTCAAGAGACGTATGTCTCCTAATAAACCTTCCTGCAGTGACTGGTGTTCGCCGGAGGTGTTCCTTTTGGACGAAGACGACGTGTCAGCACCGAAACAATTACTTAAGACGCATAGTCCGTCGGAGGAAGAAGGTGCTCAGTTTACGTCAGTACACGCTCCTTCCTTTCCCCCAGATTGGGAAATGTCACAAGGTCTTTCCCCTGGTGACCACCCTAATACTGTTGACGATCCCTCACAACGATCGATACACGATTCAGATCGCGCACAAGGCGCGCTAGAAGTATCGAGAGTTGATGATACCTCTCAGCGATCAGTACATCGTTCAGTTGGCGCACACAGCGCTCATCATGTATCTGATTTGGCTGAATTAAAGAGGTCTATTTCGTCTTTGTTTGACGCATACGATTCTCGGGCAGAAAAATTGCACTTAATAGAATCTAAGGACAGCAATAGACCAAGAAAACGGTCTTCCGATATCATTGGACAGCGTAGTTCTCCGATACTCAGCAACGGTTTCTCGCAGCGATCAGCTCGCGTTGTGGCAAGCGTCAAGGCGGACGCATGCGGCAGTCTGGTCTCTCCCTCACAGCATTCTGGACGCAGACAGTCAAAATTTGTTCATTCAGCAAGATAGTCAAGTAGTTGTCTCACCTTCGCGTTCTGCGGGACGCGCAACTACCGCTCATGCGGGACGTATGCTACACGCTGACAGCTCATGGCAATCTGAGCAGTCTGAAAGCTCATGGCAACCTGGACGCATGCGTCAGTCTGGACATATACTGGACGCATGCAGTCAGGTTTTGTCCCCACGTCATAATAGACAAGCAGTTGCCTCTTATGCGCCACTGACTGGACGCGATACTGACGCTTCCCCACGGCATGCGGCAGACTCACGGCTTTCGGGACGCATGCAGCAGACTGTTACTTCTCATGTAGACATACAGCATTCTCAATCTGGACTCATGATGGACGGATGGACGCATCGTCGGGACTTGTTCTCGCATCAGGATAGAGAAATTTTTGTCTCTTCTTCGCGCTTTTCTGAACGCGCAACCAACACTTCCTCACTTCACGCTGTTGACATACAACATGCTGAACGCTTGCCGGACCCACGCGAACAAGATGTACCCTCACATGGGGTTCACGATGTTGATACTGTACATAAACGGGATGCTCTTTGCAACTGGATGATATCCTTCACGAGATTCCTTCAGGACAAGGTGAATTATTTTTGGAAGACAATAACCGACAGGAGGACGCGATTTTGTCTTCTAAACATTCAAATCAAGGAATCGATGTTCCCTTAGCTGATTTAGAAGACGAATCTCAGGATTCGCTACAGTCGGCAGATTTTAAAAAACTCGACAGTTTTATCATCTTTATATCCAGAAGATTTTACGCAACCGATGCCTCAAAGCCCTCCATCTCAATTTTTGAAGGGCAGACCTCATAAAACATCCTCCTTTAAGAAAATGGTTCTAGCATGATCAGTTAGGAGAGCATTTTCTACCCTCAAACAATAGACAGCCAAAAGAAAGGATCTAGGGAAGCCCGCTTTTTCCTTTCCTCCAACTCGTCTGGCCTCCAGATCTAGTGTGTGGTATTCGACTGGGGAAGTTCTTGGTTTGGGAGTTCCTGCCTCTTCCTAAGGAAACTTCTCCAGACTCATTGACTCCTCACGCAGGTCAGCCATAAGTAAGTAAAAAATAATGTGGTCTAATTCTGAAATGGACCATCTGCTGAAGGGGATATTTACATCAATAGAAGTCTTCAGCCTTATGGACTGGATTCTAGGAGCTCTCGCAGAGTTCACAGACCCTAAGAACGAGGCTCAAATGCATCTGATAGCCTGTCTGGATAAGGCTGTGAGGGATGGTTCCATTGAACTTTCCACCCTTTTCACGGCAGGAATTCTTAAAAAGAGGGCCACACTTTGTTCCTTCTTATCTGCAAGTTTGTCCTCTGTTCAGAAATGTGAACTTTTATTTGCTCCGTTAGTGAAGGATTTGTCGGCAACTCTGTCACAACAAGTTACTCAAGACCTGATCTTTAGAACTGCTAGAAAAGTTCTTCCAGTTAGTTTTTCATCAAGGAAACAAAAGGAGGCTCCTCCCACTCGTCAGCCCTTTCGTGGGAGAGCCCTTTCGAGGGGACCTCAAATAATTGCTGCCGGAGGTCAAGCTCGCAGGTTCCCAAGACAGCAGAACAAATCAAGAAAGGGAGACATGCTGTCTCCAGACACTAGTGGGAGCCAGGCTCTCATACTTTTGGCGGAAGTGGAGCCAAAGGGGGCCGGACTCCTGGATGATCAAGGTCCTCAAAACCCCACTCAGGGAACAAGGCAGCAGCTCTTCAAGAGCAAGTGAACCTTATGCTGTCAAAATCAGCCATAGAAGTGGTAGAGGACACCTCCTTGGAGGGGTTTTACAACAGGGTTTTCCTAGTTCCGAAAAGCTCGAGGGGTTGGAGACCAGTTTTGGACGTCAGTCCTTTGAACAAGTTCATCAGCAAAGAAAAGTTTGCCATGGAAACTTCAGCGTCAGTCCTTGCAGGCACCAGACAGGGAGACTGGATGGTGTTATTGGATCTGCAGGACGCGTATTCCCATATTCCCATATCCCGATACACCCGGACCACAGTAAGTTTCTAAGGTTCGTATTCCTCAAGACCACTTATCAGTTCAAAGCACTCTGTTTTGGACTGGGCACGGCTCCCTACGGTTTTACCCTAGTAGTGGCCAATGTGGCTCGCTGGCTTCACTTAAAGGGTATAAGGATTTCTTTATATCTGGACGACTGGCTACTCAGAGCAGAATAGCAAGTAAAGTGTCTGGAGTCTCTCCGAATGACAATCACCTTAACTCAACAGTTAAGTCTGATGTTAAATCTTCCCAAATCTCAGCTAATACCCTCACAGAATATTATTTATTTGGGGATGAGGATTCACTCAGCAGTTTTTCGGGCTTTTCCAGCCCTGAAACATATTCTAGACTGCCTAAAAAAAGTACATCACTTCCTAGACTTACGATCATGCTCGGTGAGAGATTGGATGAGTCTCCTAGGCACCCTATCATCAATCGAACAGTTTGTATCACTGGGAAGACTTCATCCACATCTGCTGTTTCATCTGACAAAGTTTTGGACGAGAAATCAAAGTTTGGAAAAGTGGATGCCGATCCCTCTAATGATCAAGAATCACTTGGAATGGTGGGACAATATCAACAGGTTCCAGGAAGGACTCGATCTGTATCAAAAGAACCCCGACCTAGTGTTGTACTCCGACGCCTCAGACATGGGGTGGGGTGCAACACTCGGGAAGGCCAAAATATCGGGTCTGTGGTCAAAGTCACAGAAGAAATGGCACATAAATCTCAAAGAGCTAGTGGCCATTCACCTATCCCTCATTCATTTCCAGAAGGAAGTCCGAGGAAGAGTGGTTCAGATCAACGCAGACAACACCACTGCGTTGGCTTATATAAAAAGCAAGGAGGCACTCATTCGACCTCACTTTACGAGGTTGTGAGAGACCTACTCCTCTGGGTAGAAGCGAGAGACATAACCCTGATTACTCGCTTCACAGAGGGGGAGAAGAACGTCAGGGCGGATCTGCTCAGCAGAAAGAGACAAGTTCTAACCACAGAGTGGACCCTGCATCACGAGGTGTGCACCAACCTTTGGATGTTGTGGGGTTAACCCTCGATAGACCTCTTCGCCACACAATTGACAAAGAGGTTGCCAGTATTTTGCTCCCCAGTCCCAGACCAGGAAGCAGCCGCAGTGGACACTATTCTTCTGAATTGGGAGAACATAGACGTGTACGCTTTTCCTCCATTCAAAACCCTAGACAGAGTCCTTAAGAAATTCAGGGAATCACCCAACGTCCGCGTGACTCTGATAGCTCCATTTTGGCCCAAGAGACCTTGGTTTGCAGAGATAACTGAGTGGCTTGTAGATATCCCCAGAATATTACCCAATCGGAGAGATCTACTCAAACAGCCTCATTTGGAGAGATACCACCAAAATCTCCTCACTCTCAATCTGACTGCCTTTCGACTATCGAAAAGCTGGCAAGAGCGAAAGGTTCTTCAAGGGAGGCTGCACGAGCTATCGCCAGAGCTAGAAGGACATCCACTATCAGAGTTTACCAATCCAAGTGGGACATATTTAGAGGATGGTGCAGGAATAACAAACTTTCCTTCACCAGTACCTCTATAGCCAATATAGCAGATTTTTTATTATATCTGCGTACTAAAGAGAAGCTAGCTGTGCTTACCATCAAGGGTTACCACAGTATGCTTGCTTCCGTCTTCCGTCACCGTAACATTGACGTGTCAGGTGGTAAGGATCTTTCTGATCTTATTAGATCTTTCGAGATGACTAAGAGGAAGGACAATCCAACCCCCTCTTGGAACTTGGATGTAGTTCTGGCCTTTTTAACCTCTAGTATGTTTGAACCCTTGGACAAGGCATCCTGGAAGGATCTTACCAAAAAGACACTTTTCCTAGTTGCATTGGCTACAGCAAAAAGGGTAGGAGAGTTACAAGCCATCAGCAAGAAGGTGGGCTTTAATGGAGACAATGCTATTTGCTCCCTCTAGCTTGGTTTTCTTGCTAAAAATGAGAATCCTTCTCGACGTTGGCCTAGATCTTTTAACATCCCATGGCTATCTCACTTAGTTGGGCGAGAGAAGGAGAGGCGCCTTTGTCCAGTAAGAGCTCTTAAATTCTATCTGCACATGTCCAAATTTCTAAGAGGACAAACAGACAACCTCTGGTGTTCTGTTAAAAAGCCTCTTTACCATTATCTAAGAATGCTCTAGCTTTCTTCATCAAGGACTTGATAAGAGAAGTTCACCAGAATTGTGAAGAAAGGATTTTCCCAATTCTCAAGGTGAAACCGCATGATGTTAAAGCTGTTGCAACCTCTATGGCCTACAAGCATAATAAATCTATGAAGTCTATTTTAGAGGCCACGTTTTGGCGAAGTAAATCAGTCTTTGCAGACTATTATCTTAAAGATGTACAAAGCCAGTATGAGGATTGCTGTTCCCTGGGTCCGTACGTTACCTCTGGCGTCGTAGTTGGAGGAGGGTCTACTGCCTCTACCCTATAATCTATTATTATACCCTTGACTTTTTTCTTGTATTTGTGTTCACAGGTTGTCTGTGAAGGTTATCGCAACCTTCCACAGTCTGGGATGCAGGTCAAGTTACTTTTTTTTATTATTATTATTATTTTTTAAATATTTAACTTAGCCGGTGAATATATAGCTGCAACTCTGTTGCTCGACAGACAACTCTACGGAAAAACTCGCCAGCGATCGCTACACAGGTTGCGGGTGTGTCCAACAGCGCCATCTGTCGACCAGATACCCAGCTCTCATGTAAACAAAGACTCAATTTTCTCTCTGTCGAGGTGTCGACAAGATGTACTTTACTCGCTGTTGCTAAACTGGAGTTTTTCACATCTAATTGGTGAAGTACTATATTCTAGTTTTGAGCTTTCGCTGTGCAGGGTTTTTCTTCACACAAATCCTTGAACTCTTTTTGATATCGGATTCTTTGTTGATGACTTTTTGATCGTTTTTTGGAATTTCCCTTGACCAATTCAAAATGGCTGACCCTTCACAAGTTCCCAAATTTAGGAAATGCAATGCTAGGGACTGTTCTAGGCGTCTTCCGAAGGCTTCTATCGACCCTCACACTGTTTGTTCCAATTGTCGGGATAAAACCTGTCAATTGGAAGATCGGTGTGAGGAGTGCGTTGGCCTTTCGGAATTCGATTTTATCGAATTTCAAAAGTACACACGTAGGCTAGAGAGAGACAGAGTTAGGAGAAGTTCTTCTCGTTCTATTGATGTATCCTCTCCTCATGCCCCACAACCTATTCCTTCCCCTGTAGTGATTGCTCCTAACCCCCCTCCTGGCACTCAGGAACCATCGATGGCTGACATGATGCGTGCCATCCAGGCTCTGGGTGAGAGAGTTGAGTCCCTTGCTAGTGACCGTAATCAGCTCATGGCGGATGTGAAGGAGCTTAAGTGCCAAAGTGCAGTGGGAAGTGCTAAAGTGCCAAGTGATAGTGTTGTGGACAGTGTTGCGCTTGAGGGTTCGTCTGTTCGTGCCTGTCGTCCTCCTAGTCCGGGACCTCTTGCAAGCTCCCAAGTCCAGGGGAGAAGCAATGTCGTACGACGCATGAGTTCGAGAGGCTTTAATCAGCGAACAGACGTTCCCTCCGTGGTATCGGGCGTATCTACCCAAGATCGCTCCTACCTACCTAAGACGAGAGAGCCCATTTATACCTCGTTTTCTGAAGGTGTTTCTCGCAAGAACCTTTGGACCAAGGTCTCGCGACCGTTAAAACGTAAATCGGTCCCTTCAGCACAAGTCCAACGGCCCGGTTGTAGCCACTGGGTCAGTTCGGACTCGTTGCAGTCATCCGATGACTGCTCACCGCCTAAGAGAGGCAAAGCGGTACCGCTTCAGACAGTAACACCGTCTGTCGCCGCACCTGCTCCCGTAGACCCTAAGTGGTCTCTACTGCAAGACATGCAGTGTAAACTCACGTCTCTGATGCAGGACTTTCGTGCGGAGAAGGTTGCTGCCGTACCAGCTAGTTCAGTACCTAGCCTACAACCCTCCAAGCGATCGGTTGTGCGTCCTGTGGACGCTGAGGTAACCTTCTCACGCACACCAGTTGAGAGAGTTCCTCCACCCATGCGTTCCAGTGTGATCTGCCAGCCGCATGTTGACGTTAAGCGACGCACGGAGGTTGCCGTTGACGTTCTGGATGTTCAACAACCGTCAGAGTTGCCTTGTTTTGACGCGGTGCGTCAACCTCCGCAACCCAGTGTGGTTTCCACTGCGCAACCCAATCAGTCTTGACAGTCTGGGGTAGACGCTGTGCGTCCCCGCGCTACCATGGTTGTTGCCAGCTCACAGACTGGGCAGCAGTTCCATGACGTTGCGTCCGGCTCAGTCACGCATGCACCAGTGCGACCGGACTCAACGAACCAGCCGTTACCCACTCCGTTGCCATTTCCTCATCAGTTGTCGGATGAGGAACTTTCTGATGATGATGTTGCTGCACATATAGATGAACCACAATCAGAATTGGACGAGCCTAAGTCTACTCAACCCTCTTTGGACTTTAGAAAAGTTTTGGCCATTTTCAAAGAGCTGTTCCCTGACCAGTTTGTTTCTGTGGCTCCTCGGTCTCCGCCTTCAGAGTTTGTTTTAGGCATGCCATCTACCACTCCTGCCTTTACTAGACTCGTCCTCGCATGCTCGTCCAAGAGAGCTTTGCGGGTGATAGGAGACTGGTTGCAGTCCAAGAAGAGTTTAGGGAAGACAGCTTTTGCTTTTCCCCCTGCTAGACTCTCTTCTAGATCGAGCGTCTGGTATGCCACGGGAGAAGTTCTCGGCTTGGGAGTTCCTGCCTCTGCCCAGGGCGACTTCTCAAGTCTTGTAGACTCTCCCCGCTGCCTTGCCATGAGACGCTCAAAGATTTGTTGGTCATCATCGGACCTGGACCACCTTTTGAAAGGAATCTTTAGGGCCTTTGAAGTTTTTAACTTCTTAGACTGGTGTCTAGGAGCCCTAAGCAGGAAGATCTCTTCGACAGATAAAGAGACTTCCTTGCTCATTATGTCCTGCATGGACAAGGCCGTCCGTGATGGGTCTAATGAGCTTGCTGCATCATTTGTGTCCGGAGTCCTTAAAAAGCGAGAATCTCTCTGCTCATTCCTTTCTGCTGGAGTTACAACGTGCCAGAGATCTGAGCTTCTCTTTGCTCCTCTTTCCAAGTGCCTTTTTCCAGAAGTCCTGATTAAGGAAATAGCCGCTTTGTTAGTGCAGAAGGACACTCACGATCTTGTTGCGTCCTCAGCTCGCAAAGCTCCCCCTTTGCCTACCTTGTCAGCTAGATCAAGGATGGACACTCCAGCGTCTCGATTTATTCTGCCCTTTCGTGGCAGAGCCTCCAGCAGAGGAGGTGCTCGTGCCGAAGTAAAGCGAGGGAAGAAGAAAGGATCCAAGTCCTATAAGGGCAGAGTCTGACTGCCCGCATCTTCAGTCTCTCTCCCAGGTACAGAGAGGAAGACAAGAGATGAGCCTTGAAACGGGAAGTGTCTCTTTTGCTAGAGAAGGGAGCGGTGGTCAAAGTCTCGGACCTTCAATCTCCAGGATTCTACAACCGCCTCTTCTTGGTTTCAAAGAAGACAGGAGGGTGGAGGCCGGTGCTAGACGTCAGTGCTCTGAATGTCTTTGTCACAAAGCAGACGTTCTCCATGGAGACCACAAAGTCAGTCTTAGCAGCGGTCAGAAGGGAAGACTGGATGGTCTCGTTAGACCTAGGGGACGCCTACTTCCACGTCCCCATCCACCCGGACTCCCAACCTTTTCTGAGATTCGTTTTCGAAAAGGTGGTCTACCAGTTTCGGGCCCTGTGCTTTGGCCTAAGCACAGCTCCTCTCGTGTTTACGAGGCTGATGAGGAATGTAGCCAAATTCCTCCATTTATCGGACATCCGAGCCTCCCTTTATTTGGACGACTGGCTTCTCAGAGCCTCTTCCAGTCGTCGCTGTCTGAAGGATCTAAAGTGGACTCTAGATCTGACCAAGGAATTGGGTCTCCTTGTCAATATGGAAAAGTCGCAACTGGTCCCATCCCAAACTATTGTGTATTTAGGGATGGAGATTCACAGTCTAGCTTTTCGGGCTTTTCCGTCGGCCCCCAGAATAAGCCAAGCCCAGTTATGCATCCAGAACATGCTGAAGAAGGAACACTGCTCAGTCAGGCGGTGGATGAGTCTGGTAGGGACGCTATCATCCCTGGAACAATTTGTGTCATTAGGAAGACTACACCTCCGTCCTCTTCAATACCATCTAGCTTTTCACTGGAAAAAGGACAAGACGCTAGAAGCGGTCTCGATCCCCATTTCCGAAAAGATGAAGTCTTGTCTGACTTGGTGGAAGGACAGTATCAACCTAAGAGAGGGTCTTCCCCTGGCTGTTCAGACTCCCAACCACGTTCTCTTCTCGGACGCATCGGACGTGGGCTGGGGCGCGACATTAGACGGTCGGGAATGTTCAGGACTGTGGAACTCGAGTCAAAGGATCATGCATATCAACTGCAAGGAGCTGCTGGCAGTACATCTGGCCTTGAAAAGCTTCAGGTCTCTCCTTCGAGGCAAAGTGGTGGAAGTGAACTCGGACAACACCACTGCCTTGGCGTACATCTCCAAGCAAGGAGCGACCCACTCACTGACGTTGTACGAGATCGCAAGGGACCTGCTCATCTGGTCAAAAGGTCAAGACATAACACTAGTAACGAGGTTCATCCAAGGCAACTTGAATGTCATGGCAGATTGTCTCAGTCGGAAAGGGCAAGTAATTCCAACAGAATGGACCCTCCACAAGGATGTATGCAAGAGACTTTGGGCCACTTGGGGCCAACCAACCATAGATCTCTTTGCAACCTCGCTGACCAAGAGGCTCCCAATATATTGCTCACCAGTCCCAGACCCAGCAGCAATACATATAGATGCCTTTCTCCTAGATTGGTCACATCTAGATCTCTACGCATTCCCACCGTTCAAGATTGTCAACAAGGTACTGCAGAAGTTCGCCTCTCACGAAGGGACAAGGTTGACGCTAGTTGCTCCCCTCTGGCCCGCGAGAGAATGGTTCACCGAGGTACTTCGATGGCTAGTAGACGTTCCCAGAAGTCTTCCTCTAAGGGTGGACCTTCTACGTCAGCCACGCGTAAAGAAGGTACACCAAAGCCTCCTCGCTCTTCGTCTGACTGCCTTCAGACTATCGAAAGACTCTCGAGAGCTAGAGGCTTTTCGAAGGAGGCAGCCAGTGCGATTGCTAGAGCAAGGAGAGCATCCACCCTTAGAGTCTACCAATCGAAGTGGGAAGTCTTCCGAGACTGGTGCAAGTCAGTCTCTGTATCCTCGACCAGTACCTCTGTAGCTCAAATAGCTGACTTTCTCTTATACCTGAGAAAAGGACGATCCCTTTCAGCTCCCACTATCAAGGGCTACAGAAGCATGTTGACATCGGTCTTCCGGCATAGAGGCTTAGATCTTTCCAACAATAAAGATCTTCAAGACCTTCTTAAGTCTTTTGAGACCACTAAGGAGCGTCGTTTGGTTACACCTGGTTGGAATTTAGACGTGGTACTAAGATTCCTCATGTCAGACAGGTTTGAGCCGCTACAATCAGCCTCCCTGAAAGATCTCACTTTAAAGACACTTTTCCTGGTATGCTTAGCCACAGCTAAAAGAGTCAGTGAGATTCATGCCTTCAGCAAGAACATCGGATTTTCGTCAGAAAAAGCTACATGTTCGCTACAACTTGGTTTTCTAGCCAAAAATGAGCTGCCTTCTCGACCTTGGCCTAAATCGTTCGATATTCCCAGCTTATCGAAGATTGTAGGCAATGAACTAGAAAGAGTCTTATGCCCTGTGAGAGCTCTTAAGTTCTATTTAAAGCGCACTAAACCTTTACGAGGCCAATCTGAAGCTTTATGGTGTTCAGTTAAGAAACCATCTTTGCCTATGTCAAAGAATGCTTTATCCTACTTTATCAGACTGTTAATACGAGAAGCTCATTCACAGCTGAGTGAGGAAGACCAAGCATTGCTTAAGGTGAGGACGCACGAAGTTAGAGCTGTTGCAACTTCCGTGGCCTTTAAGCAAAATAGATCTCTGCGAAGTATCATGGACGCAACCTATTGGAGAAGCAAGTCAGTGTTTGCGTCTTTTTATCTAAAGGATGTCCAGTCTCTTTACGAGGACTGCTACACACTGGGACCATTCGTAGCAGCGAGTGCAGTAGTGGGTGAGGGCTCAACCACTACAATTCCCTAATTCCATACCCTTTTAATCTTTCTCTTGAAATGTTTTTATTGTTGTTTTTTGGGTTGTCCGGAAGGCTAAGAAGCCTTTCGCATCCTGGTTGATTTGGCGGGTGGTCAAAGTCATTTCTTGAGAGCGCCTAGATTAGGGGTTTGATGAGGTCCTGTTGTATGGGTTGCAACCCTTGATACTTCAGCTCCTAGGGGTCGATCAGCATCCTAAGAGGATCGCGAGGCTCCGTAAGGAAGACGTACTTAAAAGGCAGAGTAATTGTTCAAGTTGACTTCCTTACCAGGTACCTATTTATTTTGTTTTTGTTATTTTGATAACTTCTAAAATGAAATAAAAAACTCTTAGCTCATAAAAGTGTAAACATATATTACTGGTCTCTACCCACCATCCTGGGTGTGAATCAGCTATATATTCACCGGCTAAGTTAAATATTTAAAAATGATATTTTGATTATAAAATAAATTTTTGAATATACTTACCCGGTGAATATAAATTAAATGACCCTCCCTTCCTCCCCAATAGAGACGCAGTGGGACGAGGAGAAAATTGAGTCTTTGTTTACGTGAGAGCTGGGTATCTGGTCGACAGATGGCGCTGTTGGGCACACCCGCAACCTGTGTAGCGATCGCTGGCGAGTTTTTCCGTAGAGTTGTCTGTCGAGCAACAGAGTTGCAGCTATATATTCACCGGGTAAGTATATTCAAAAATTTATTTTATAATCAAAATATCATTTTTTTTTTTTCTCTAACTTTGGAGTAGGTGGTCAGATTCAGTATCCTTGGCTATGCCAGGTTTGCAATGGTGGTGGTCTAGCCACGCTAGAGGTCGAGGACCTTGTGGCAGCGCCAAGAGACTTTTACAGCCCCCTGAGTGGATTGCTGAGTCTCTCAAGAAATGCAGGTGAAATGAGGCAGAGTAATTATGAAGCCAGCTTCCTTATCAGGTAAGAACCAGATTGTTAGTACTACTAATTGTAGATATTAATAGTTATAAGAATTTCCCAATGGGATGAGGTTTTCGACCCACCACCAATGGTGTCAATCAGCTATATATATGTAACTACCAGGGAAGTTACATATTTAAGAATGGTATTTTTATTATAAAATATATTTTTAAATATACTTACCTGGTAGTTACATATATAAAAGTACCCTCCCTCCTCCTCCCCTCTGAAAACAGAGACAGGAAATTCCTGAAGAATGTTGGGAATGGTTCTGTTAGCCTAGGTGAGATGGCGCTCATGTATGACCACCTACTGTCATGGCGGCGATCGCTACGAATTTGAATTTTCTGTAGTGCCGCGTCGAAACGCGAGATTTAAGCTATATATATTTAACTACCAGGTAAGTATATTTAAAAATTTATTTTATAATAAAAATTCCATTTTTCTTCCTCTCGCACCCTCAAATTTCTTTCAAAAGCTCTTTCGCGTTCGCGCTCTTCCGAGGGACAATTGAGTAGGAGCACAGACCGACTAACTTCTTGGCAACCCTGGGGTATGGGGGGGGGGGGGTACTTGCTTCCCCTAGAGGAGTAGCTTCACCGACTTCACCTCCAGCTGCTGGGTAACCATTTTCCCTTTCTGATGTGTTATAGGTGTGGCCAACTTTAGAGGTTTCTGCGCCCTCTTCGAAGGAGGAAGTTCTTCATCTCCTTCTGCGCAGTGCCAGGACAGACCCTTCTCTAGATCCTTCAACGTCTCATGCTTTGGATCTGTGCGAAGTCCATCTCTCGCCTTCTCCGTGACCTTCCACCCACAGACAAGGCGATCGCTCAGGTTTGCCCCTCCAGTCTCCTGCTGACGACGACCCTACTTGCCATCCTGGGACCTTGTGTCGTTACTTACAATAACGACATGGAAAATCAGTGGTTATTGAATATCAACGTTCATGTTGTATATGGGAAATGTTCCTTGATATTACATTGCGTTAAGTGGAAATGTGCAGGTTTGTGTACAAATGAATGTTTTATTTATATTTATTTGTAATAAGCATTGTTACCAAGGAGTATTGTCTTGTGAATACAGTAGTTGTATAATTGGTTAACAATGCGATGTAAGTTGTTTGATAGTTTCGTTCGGTTTGTGTTGGATTGTTGGTTTCGTTCGTTTTGTTGTTTCTTTTGTCGTGAGCGAACGAGGCGGAAGTTGTGGCTTTGGGAGAGAGAGCGAACGCATTATTTTTTACGACAGAGGCAACAGAGCTAACGGCCACAGTTGCTGCCTGTCACTTCTCAAGTTCGTAGCGTGGTTTTGAGAACTTAATCGGAGTGAAGAGAATTTCACTTTGATTAACGATGCCGTTCCTTCCCAGCATTTAATGAAGTGGATGAATTAGTCAACCGAAGTTTGGATGAGTATCTAATATTATTTAATTGCCTTGAATGGGATAAATCGCGAGGGATATGCATATCTGTGCGTGGGATTCCGTGACTGGGTAAAGTTAAATATATATTAATGGTATCGTGGTTTACCCGTGCCTATTGTAATCCGAACTCGGCAAGGACTTCATATGAAACTAGTAAGTAATAATTGGGGGGAAAAAGCTCAATAGAATATAGTATGTCCATTTGTTTTTGTAACACAACGCAATGAATTCTTCATGTAGAGAAAGGGTCTTGAGTTCTCTTAAACGAATCTGGTAATTAGTAATTAGTAATTTCTGTAATTGACTGAAGTCATTATATGTCGCTGCTTGTTTGACCCTAATAAGTAACGATACCTTGTCGTCCTGTAACCTCCAACCTTCTATTTCTTCCCAGAGGAACCCTTCGGTTGCAGGTGATGATCTTCCAGAGACCAGCATTCCTTCCACCAGCAACGTGAAAGGAGCCTCTCCATCTCCTCGTCCTTTGGGGCACTCTTCTCCTGGTCATCGTTCGCGATAATCGGAAGATCCTCTGGATCATAGGTCATCATGATTCGAAAATTCTTCTTCTGGAAGGCGTTCTTGCTCTAGAGCTTCACGCTCACGAGACCATCGGTCTCAATGCCCTCCTCAGAGGCGTTCCTCTTTGCGAGAAGTCTCGCAATCGCGCTCTGCTCGATCATGAGCATCCCATTCTAGACCCAGGTCCAGACGCTCGCGTTCTCAACGATCTACAGTAGATCACAATGACAATGCTCGCGCTCGCAAGGTCGAAGTTCCCGTTCAAGAGGGTGACGTTCACGTTTGCGAGCTAGGCATTCACGACGCTCACACCATTCTCGAACGAGAGCTAGACGCTCCTGTTCACGAACAGTTCGTTCATGATCGCAAACCACGCGTTCACGCTCAAAGTCTAGACGTTCCTCATCTAGAGGTAGAGGTAGAGGTAGGCGTTCACGCATAGCTCCTTAACCCGTCCTTCTCCTAAACGACCTCGGACTGAACCTGAACATGAGACTGACTATCTCTCAGACAGGCATCCTGCAAAATCCCCAGTGCCATTTACCGCTTGGGATATTTTGGCAAAGTGTTCGCCGATGCAACGCTCGGAAACTTGTCTCGATGTGACACGTTCTCCAGTGCTTAGGGTTGCCTCTACTCAGAAGCCCTTTCTGCCGACTTCGTCAGACGTTGGTCTTTCTTTGCTGTAGCAGAATTGTGTTAGACCCTCCTCATTCAGTATGGCTCCTACTCGTGCATCGCGCCCGTTGTCAAGCTAAACTCGCGATTTTGCTCGCATTTCAGTGATATCCGCGAACAATTCACGAGCAGAGGTTTCAGAACCATGAGCAAGTGCGGTACCAAATTTTTCTCTTGGGAGTCTAGACCCTAGAAGGAGACCAACATCGGACAAGGCACGGAGATCACCTTCCTCTCAATCTTGTGCTGAGGACCCTCCTGACTTTTACATAACCAACCTGCCTTCTACTCTGGTTAAGTCAAGGAAAACCATGACTAAGAGGCAGAAGAGAAGGATGAGAGACGTAACACCACCTCACATCGACATCATCCACCTTAGGACAAGTAAGGACATAGGCTCGCCCGGGGAGATAGCTGTCCATCTCTTCAACCCTCAAGAAATTGAGGTAGTGCCTCCGAACCAGCGTCCGATTTCTTTACCTCCTCCGGAGGAAGAGCCTTCAGCTCCCACTGCCAAAGCTCCCGCTGCTGGTGCCTCGAAGCCCTCACAAATTCTCCCTCCAAAGAACGCGGAGGAACGTCCTGTGCAAAGGGAATCAAAAGACACCAAGATGAAACCTAAGAACGCTGTGACAAGGGAAGCCGCTTGGCTGAGGCACAGAGAAAGTCCCCTCTGGCGGGTCCCTCTATCAACACCATGACAACCCTGACCTACTCAAGCTCTGGATGTGAGCCTGGAGGTGGAAGACCCCTTGAATACGGATGATGAAAATCTTCCAAAGGCGCCTAGTCCGAACTTTCACTCTGAGTAAAAGAGACGTGAGTCGAAACACACCTTTTAGGAGGTCTCTTGCATGAGGGCCATCAATAGGCTTTGTCCTTCATGCAGAGGTCAACGGTGTGAGAGTGATAATAAGTGCAATGAGTGTAGGGAGTGGTCTTCCTCCCAGTGGGAGAGGTTTGCACGACGGCGGAAGAAGAAGTCCAAGTGGGATATTTCTCCTTCAAAGGGTTCTTTGAAGAAAAAAAACCCAAGGCCTCTTCTTCCATCTCCTGACCCTCCTCCGAAGCTCCTACTCATTTGGTCTCTTACGAGAGACCGGCGAGTAGTAGCGTAGACCATGTTGTTATCAGCCAACCCCGGTTCTCGAGAGATGATGTTACTTCCCCTAGTGAAGCAGCCCCACCTCTCCCCCCGGGTGAGACCTTGTCCCTAACTCCCCTCTTACAGATTTGGTCTTCCTAGGGGCTTACGGGTCTGCCCTCCAAGGAAGCCTTGCTGCAGTTCATCCGCATGGGTGCTTCTGTTAAGCAATCATCGCCGCCGTCAGAGGTAGATCCCCTGACCCTTGTCGACGTTGTTGTGTCAGAGGTGTCTCATGAGGTTTCATCCATCTCCTCTGTCACTCCAGACTCTACAGCGATTGCTGCCGATCGAGTTACCCCGTTCCTGATCATCCTCCGAGGGGGAATCTAAGTTCAACGTCTGTCTCTCCTGCAAGTGTTCCTCCCCCCCGGGAAAGTTCACTTATAGAGACTACTCCTCTTCGGAGGACTGCTGCGGCGCACGGTCAGCTTGCTAATCCAATGGCCCCCAGAGGGCGCATCCGTTGGAAGGCACGCCTTCCTCTTCGCCTTAGAGGTCTCCCTTCACCGGCGGTGAGGTGGCGCTCTTTGGTTCATCGTCGTCGCTGCATTCCCCTGCAGCGGAGCCTCCGCTGCATTCAGACCTTCATACATCAATCATCACTGCTCCTGCAACCAGTCTTGTGACTTCGGTCCTGGACCTCTCTGCCGATCGTTCGCGATCCCCTTCGGTGGATGGTCACCCTTACAAAGGTCACACCGACCATCCATCCTCCAGACCTGCCGACCTACCATCACCATTCCTATTACCGGTAGAGCCTAGTAGCTCTACCAAAGTGCGCAGCTGCGCGCCATCATTCTGCAGCTCGCCATCTGACAGATCTTCAG
>NC_090744.1:44154724-44169724 GCF_036898095.1 Palaemon carinicauda
CTGCGCTCTTCCCTTGCACTAAAAAAAGAACCTGAATATACATGTCTGCGTATCGCCTCTGTAACATTGTCTGTCTTGTGAACATGAAAATGCCTGTTGCCTTGAGGTTTTGTATATAAAGAAGAGTGTTCTTTAATAAAGTTACTCAGTTGATTGCTTCCTGCCTTTGAGTCACAACCTTGCTCTCGGCCCATCACATTGGTGACCCCGGAAGTCGACTCGCTCCCACCGCCTTCCACCCCCATCCCCCCCCCTCCATCGTTGGTACTATGGCGGACTCTACGGAAGTTGGCGCTGCGGCTGGCCCATTCAAACTTACATCGTTTGCCAGCGGAGAGGCGTTTGCTTGGTTTCAGCGCGCAGAAGTCCAGTTTCGCATCAAGAGCGTGACTCGCTCAACCACCAAAGCAGATTATATTCTCGCGGCGATACCCGAGGACACCTTTCCAGAAATATCCGACTGGATTTGTGAACAAGGAGACACCCCAATAGAGTATGACGCCCTCAAAACATACCTTCTACAGCAGTACTCGCCGTCGCCAGCCGCCTGTATAGCAAAGCTTTTTCAGCTCTTGCAACAACCGTTGGGGGACCAAAGGGCTTCGCTTGCCCTCAGGGAAATGACCAGTATCGCTCGCCTTCAACCTGCCGCAGACGGCTCTCCTCGTGAGGTGAACCTACTTCGTGCCCTTTGGATATGCCGTTTACCCGGACCTATAGGCGCTGCCATACCTGATGTCGATAGTTTACCCATTAAGGACTTGATGACAAAAGCCGACGCCTTTATGGACAGCCACTTCAAGACCTCCATCAACGCCTCCACCCCTGACGAAGAGGATGCCTATTCAACGTCAACTGAAGCTGACATGAATTCTGTAGGACATACACGCCTACCCCGTGACGTGCCGAAGCAGTGACAAAGCCACCCACCACCCACCAATCGCTCGCGCCCCAACAAACGACTTCTACAGCCACTTACTACCTCCCATCCGCTGCATTTTTGCTACTACCACTTCAGATTCGGGGCAACCACGAAGAAATGTGCCAAGGATTGTCAGTGGCCAAAAAACGTGTAAGTAGGCCATCGCTTGTGGCGGTGGCCTCTCGTGTTTCTAATCTTTTCTTTTTACATGATGCAGGAACGGGCGTGCAATTTTTGGTAGACATGGGTGCTTGTCGTTCTCTTTTGCCAAGGAAACTCTTCAAGACACGACGTAATCTGTCTACATCTGCCGACGTCTGCTTGGTAGCTGCTCACATTATCGTTCGGAAACGGTAAATTCAATTAGAAGTTTCTCGTTGCTGACGTCACATTGCAAATCCTTGGTGCGGATTTCCTCTCTCATTTCCACCTTCTGGTCGATGTTGTCCACCGATGATTGGTCAACGCAGACTCGTACTTGTCGACACCTCTTCAACCCGCCCCCTCTAACCTCGCTCTCCATATCAGCGCACCCACGGATGACTACACCCACCTCCTCACGTCGTACGCAGAAGTTTTCCATCCAGAACTTCGCCAAACACCCACAGTTCCTGCCAAGCACAGTATTTATCACCACATAAAGACGACGGGACCCCCAGTCTTCGCAAAATTCAGACGTCTGGCACCGGAACGATTGGCAGCCGCCAAACAGACTTTCGCCGAAATGGAGGAAATGGGCCTTTGCCAAAAGGCCTCCAGCCCATGGTCGTCACCCTTACACATCGTTCTGAAGAAAGACGGCTCCCTCCGTCCGTGCGGGGATTACAGGCGCCTGAACAAGCAAACAGAACCGGATACTTCCCCCTCCAAAACATTGCAGACGTGACCTCCTACCTGCACAAAGTGAAGTTTTTCTCTACGCTCGACCTCCTGAAGGGGTATTATCAGGTGCCTATGAACCCAGAAGACATCCCCAAGACCGCCATCACCACTCCGTTTGGTACATACACCTTCAATTACTCCTGTTTTGGCCTTCACAATGCTGGGGCCATGTTTCAACGTCTCATGGATGGCATCTTAGGGGACCTCCCTCTCTGTGTATGTTATGTGGACGACATACATGTGTTCTCCTCCTCAAATGAGGAACACCTCCGTCACTTGCGCATCGTGCTCGACCGCCTGCAACAAAACGGCCTTGTAGTCCGGTACGACAAGTGTACCTTTGGCGCCAACGAAGTGTCGTTCTTAGGGCACCGCATCACTCCTGAAGGAGTCCATCCCCTCCCTGAGAAGGTAGCAGCCGTTCAGAACTTCCCTGTGCTCTCGACCGTCAAAGCTCTGCAGGAATTCTTGGGCATGATCAACTATTATCACCGTTTTCTGCCAGCCATTGCCGCCATTCTTGCTCCCCTCTACGCCTCCCTCAAGGGCAAGCCAAAGGACCTGAAATGGGGTCCCCTTCAAGAAGCAGCCTTCTGCAATGCAAAGAAGGCCCTATCAACTTTTCCTATCCTACATGCCCCTCTCCTTCTCTCCACCGATGCCAGCGACATCGCTATTGGTGCAGTACTCGAGCAGGTGATCAACGGCTCGCCCCGCCCATTGGCCTTCTTCAGCAGAAAACTGTCCAAGGCAAAATCGGGTTATTCTACCTTCGATCGAGAATTGCTGGCAGTGGACTTGGCTGTCCGTCACTTTCGCCATTTCTTAGAAGGTACGCCCTTCGTCATTCGCACAAACCACATGCCTCTGGTGCACTCCTTCACTCGACAGTCTGACGCCTGGTCCGCCCGTCAACGCTGACATCTCTCCGCCGTGGCTGAATACAATTGCATCCTTCAATACGTCCCTGGGAAAATGAATCCCGTTGCCAATGCCCTGTCAAGAAACACGTTGGCTGCCGTTCAACTGGGATTGGATTACAACGCCCTGGCTGAAGCCCAACGACAGGATCCACAGTATCAAGCATGTAGGACATCTTGTACATCCCTCCGTTGGGAAGACTTCCCCCTCGACGACTCCAGCACCACCCTCCTCTGTGACGTCAGTACTGGCAGACCTTGACCTTGGATTCCTGCTCCCATGCGCCGACAGGTGTTTGATTTCATTCACGGCCTTTCACATCCCTCGTGCCGTTCTACTGCACAGCTGCTGAAGGCAAAGTTCATTTGGCACTGCATTTCTAAGGATGCTAAGGATTGGGTCCGCGCCTGTACTTCTTGCCAAACTTCCAAAGTACATCGACACATGGATTCAGGAGTGGACACCTTTCCTCAACCTCAGCGTCGTTTCACACACATTCACGTCGACGTTGTAGGCCCCTATCCCACATCACAAAGACATCGTTACCTGTTTACCATCATCGACCGCTCCACCCGTTGGCCTGAAGCCATTCCCATGGAAACTGCAACGTCCGCCTCATGTACATCTGCCTTACTCTCTGGATGGATTGCAAGATTTGGTATCCCTGAGCATATTACTTCTGACAGGGGAACCACTTTCACCTCTCAATTGTGGACATCATTAGCAAATCTCCTGGGCATCACCCTACATCAGATAACGGCCTACAACCCTGCTGCCAATGGAATGGCTGAACGTTTTCATCGCACCCTCAAAGCAGCTTTGATGTCCCGCTGCAAGGATTCCAACTGGTTTACTCAGCTTCCCTGGGTCCTCCTGGGACTAAGGATCACTCTTAAAGATGCCTTCGACGTCTCGGCAGCTGAAATGGTGTATGGCGACCCGTTGGTCGTCCCTGCCGAATTTTTTCCTTCTACAACCTCCTCCGACGATCTCCAGCGCATACGTCACGTCGTGGGAAAATTTACTCCGTGCCGCCAGACTTACAAGCCCCCAGCGAAGCATCACATACCAACAGACTTGCACTCTGCAACGCACGTCTTCCTACGCAACGACACTACCAAGCCACCGCTAACGCCCCCTTACACGGGCCCTTTCCTTGTGATCCGACGCAGTCCGAAAGCATTCCTACTAAACATTCGTGGAAAAGAAGACTGGGTCTCCATTGATCGTCTAAAACCTGCTTATCTTCTGCCAGATGACCTGCATACAGTTCGCCTCTCTAGATCAGGGCGCCCTATTTAACATGTACAGTATGTCATTTTTAGGGGGGGAGTCATGTACCAACCGTGTGTCACACGATCGTACATAAATTATTTTGTATATATTATGCTTGTATCTGCGCTCTTCCCTCGGACTAAAAATAACCTGAATATACATGTTTGCGTATCGCCTCTGTAACATTGTCTGTCTTGTGAACATGAAAATGCCTGTTGCCTTGAGGTTTTGTATAAAAAGGAGAGTGTTTTTTTAATAAAGTTACTCAGTTGATTGCTTCCTGCCTTTGAGTCACAACCTTGCTCTTGGCCCGTCACAAGTGACCTTCTCCTAGAAAAGCTGCATACCATAGCTGAAGAGTCTCTTCTACCCTTACCAAAAGGAAAGTAGCCACTGAACAATTACAATGTAGTACTTAACAAGGACGGATCTAGCGAGTTCAAAAAGGGGAGGGAGTTCGGAAAACTTAACCGAAGCAGGTGGGGGTCCGATTGTCGTTGTAACCCCCGGAAGCTGACACAATTTTAAGCTATTTCAGAGGAATTTTTCATGTATCTGAAATCCTTTTCTTATTATAATTGTATTTACAAGGTGAATACGCATTATGCAATAACAGCATCCCAATAATATGATATATAAAAAAATTTCAGCAATAATCTCTACAATTACTATACATTCCCAGGAAACCTCATCAACTGACTACCTCTTGAGTTATATCTACTATCACTGGAGCGTCTGCCTCCTTCCGTTCAACTATCAACCAACAGCAATTCTCGACTCATCGAATTGTAGTTAGTCTCTCCAATTTTTCCAATTTGTTTCATATCAGAAACACAATCTCTTTATTTCCAGCTCATATGTAATGAATTTTTATCACTTGAGAGAGAGAGAGAGAGAGAGAGAGAGAGAGAGAGAGAGAGAGAGAGAGAGAGAGAGAGAGAGAGAGAGAGAGATGATTTCAATTTTCCTCATCTTCCATTGCTACATTCAACTGTTGAACGGAAGACATACATTATTTTTTTAGTTTTATCAAAGTCTCAAAGTTTTCGTAAATTCCAAGCTTTATATCACGAAAACTTTTTAATTTCATCATATTTGACATTTCTCCAACAAAAAGGGCTGGTTTCTATTTCTTTGAAGATTTTCCATTATTTTTTCGTTTTCATTCTATCTAGTGTACTATTATTTAAAGAAACAATCTATCTTGCTATTTAAAACCTAAGCTTTTATTGCAACATATATTACATCTAGAACCGATGAACTTATTGAACAAGAATTCTGGAGTTTTCCTGCCACGTACATTTGTTAATCATGACACATTTCAATATTACAAATGATATTGAGTAGCAACCAAATTAGATTGTGATCCTATTCAAATTTCCACTTTCAATAAACAGGAGATTTACCTCAGATACTAAACAGAAAAACTAACCGGTAAAATAGCCATATCAAAGTTTTCTGAGAATTAATCTTAATCTCTCGAAAATTTTATTGTGACTTGTCAAGTCTTCCAACACATGGTTTAATCTCCATAAAATGTCATATCGAAATAAATTCAGCAAAGTAAACAACAGGAAAGCAACAGGAATATGCACACCAAAAGATCATGAATAAACATTTAAAAACAGAAGGATACTGATATTTATATCTGACGTTGATGCATACATATGCCAGAGAGAGAGAGAGAGAGAGAGAGAGAGAGAGAGAGAGAGAGAGAGAGAGAGAGAGAGAGAGAGAGAGAGAGAGAGAGAGGCGGCTGAAATTTACTGCAGTATTAAATAGAAAAAGATTTTCCTTTATTGAATGTATAAGAACATTGGACATTTTATATATATATATATATATATATATATATATATATATATATATATATATATATATATATATGTGTGTGTGTGTGTGTGTGTGTGTGTGTGAGTGTGTGTGTGTGTGCAGTGCTGTTGCACTTACCCTTGTCTATTGCGCATGATAAACAATTCAGAATATTTCAACAAAGTGCTATTTATAATAGCATCACTAAATACGAGACTTTCATACATTCAGACACAAATAGTTTATGATTTCAAATGAAATATGGGTCGAGAATAAAGACATAAGGGGATTTTTTTTTTTTTTTTTTTCTTTTTTTTTTTTTTTTTTTTTTTTTTTTAAATGGCTTTGCTAGCGGTAATACAATAAGAAAATAAACCTAAACCACTTTACTTAGTTTTTGTGTTTTGAGCAAGAACACCGTCATAGGAAAATCTGTAAAAAAAATAACTTAATCAAAGAATAAAACCGGAAAATAAAGACAACTGACAAAATAAATATTTTCCACCAATATGCTGAGTTTGACAGTCAAACGTTTATTCATGAAAGTGCCAAGTTTAACAGTCAAACTTTATTGAAAACCCCACATTTAACAGTCAAACTTTTATTCTTGAAAGTCCGAAGTTTAACAGTTAAACTTTATTGAAAAGCCCAAGTTTAACAGTCAAACTTTTATTCTTGAAAGTCCGAAGTTAACAGTTAAACTTTATTGAAAACCCCTAGTTCAACAGTCAAACTTTTATTCTTGAAAGTCCCAAGTTTAACAGTTAAACTTTATTGAAAATCACAAGTTTAACAGTCAAACTTTTATTCTTGAAAGTCCCAAGTTTAACAGTTAAACTTTATTGAAAAGCCCAAGTTTAACAGTCAAACTTTTATTCATGAAAGTGCCAAGTTTAACAGTTAAACTTTATTGAAAAGCCCAAGTTTAACAGTCAAACTTACTTTATCTTGAAAAAGGAAGGAGGGTCGTGACCCAATGAACCCTACCCCCCTCCCCCCTGGATCCGCTAGTGCTTAACTCCTTGAGTGAAGAGGAATTGTTTGGTAATCTCAGTATTGTCATATGCATGAGGAAAGAGGAAAATGTGGAGAGAATAGGCCAGACTATTCGGTGTATGTGTAGACAAAAGGAAAAGAGCCGTAACCCGAGAGTGATGGATCCTCTGTAGTAGTCTTGCCAATCAAAAACTCTATAACCGTAGTAGCGGTAGTATCTCAACGGGTGACTGGAGCCTTGGTCAAACTACTACCTATTCTGTTGTTTTTGCGGAAAATATTTTTCTTTTCTTTTTTTACTTTATTTTCAGTTTCTTCTTTATTCTCCCTGTCTTGAAAGTGTTCTTCCACGTAATTTCCTTGTCATTCTTCTTCCTCGTCTCGAGAACATATTTTCTCCCTTTTCTTCTTCCCCAGAAAGCCGTCCTCACCTATTCTTCTGTTTCTTCAGAGTCACAGGTGCAAAGAGTCTTTTTTTGAATACTGAAACCCCACTCCGAGGATACTGGTTTACTACTTAACGGCCTTTTGAACAAACATCCTAGTTTAAAACAACAGCAACACTTGACATCCTGTTATCAACGGCGTCTAAACTGAATTATGAAATATGGTCTCACTTGAAATCCGACGGTCTCCAAAAAGTTTGAAAGTTGCCAAACACTGCAAGTTTTGCAAGTTTTTAAAAGCGTTTAAGAAGCTATTCTTTCCAAAGGAAGCAAAAGTTGCCTAGATAAACATAAAAGCCATTACGGAACTGGCAAGCTCACTCGAGAGAGACAGCCGCTCTCGGGAAGGAAAGGAGTTTTTTTTTTTTATGTTTTATAGCTTATCTTCTATATCATCTTTTGAACGATTTTCCTATGATATTTTTATTCAACCTTAATTGTTTTCTTTCTCTCAAAATCCCTTCTACGAAAAGCCTTTGCTTGTATTTTCTTAGTCTTCTATATTAATTTTATAATAACTCTGCCTATGTTAGAATTTCTGTACTCAGGTAATAAAATAAAAAAAATGGTTTACTAAGGGATTTTGAACCGATTTTTGCGGGGGGGGGGGTTGTGAAACATTTATTCTTGCAAGAAGAAAAGCCGTACGCATGAAATATTTCTTTTCACCTATTTTGAGAATTTTTGTGATGATTGAAGAAAAAAACTATCTGAATAACATGCTGTGTATATCTGTAAATATTTGAGTGAAGGAAGAACTACATAATCAGAATAGTAACATCGTCTATACCTAAGACTGGTAGTACGGTAAGGCACGGAATGTTTCTCCGTACTTCAATACCATAGCATAATTTCGTATTTTTGTCGTACTATAAGCATACTCAATCTATATCATTAAAAGCCCTCTTTATGAATATTTCATGGATATATGTGCGAATTAGCAAAAGAAATTTATATGTACATGTATATATATATATATATATATATATATATATATATATATATATATATATATACATATGTATATTGTTACGACCCTTGTCGGGCCATGGTTCAAATTCTTATTGCACGATAAGAGAGGTCAGTGTTCACAAAAATATCAGGCAGCAAAATGGTCAGTAGAAAGGAAAAAACTTGGGAAAACTTAACAATATTTATTAACAATAATTTTCAGAGCAGTCAACCTTGTGACTACCTAACAATTTGAATTGTATAGCTTACAACTATCTATTAACAACTAACACTTAACAAATAGCAATTAGCATTTAACAAATAACCACTAGCAAAAGTCCCCAACGGGAAACACCACACTCTCAACGAGAGAGAGAGAGAGAGTCTATCTAAATGATTATCACCACACTCTCAACGAGAGAGAGACGAACATTTGAATAATTATCAAGAAACAAAAAAAATAAAAAATATGAATTCTCACATTCTTTGGGGCTGGATAAAAACACCTACTGCTCCAACCAAGGTAGTGACTCCACTCGCACTCAGCTACTGTAAGGAGTGCAGCTTAGCAGGAATCCTCATCAAAGGAAGGAAAATGGAGTCCCAACCCCCCAAAAAGGTGAATAATCACCTACCTGGCAACTGCCTTCCTACATGCCACCACTAACCCCAAGGCTCTCGCAGCTGACTATGGTGAGGATGCTTTGACGGATTTGTCTCTCCCGAGTCCACCTAAATGCAGGGATTCCTACGTTGGCTCTGCAGACCGCAGAAGAGAACACGTAGGAAATGCAAGTGACCGCAGGTGGCAGAAATGCACCTGATAAAGCCGTCAACCGTTAGTGTTGCAATCCTCAAAAAGCTCACACAAGCCCTGCTGAAGTAGGTCCAGGTAACCTCTAGCTGGAACTGTGTCCTTTAGCAATCGAGTTCCTCGCGTGTAAACATAGGTGTCTCTTCTCACCAAGGACTCAAAAAACACAGAAAAGAAACAAGCGTTAAACTAGACACTTATAAATCTTTAAACGGGCGGGGAGGAGGTTAAAACAGCACTTCAAAAGAAAAAGATTCAATTTACAGCTAAAGCCTTATAAACTAAATCTTATACTAATTTTACATAAAAAAAAATGCAGCAACAAGGCTGATGAAAACAAAAGCAAATATTACGTTAATACATAATACCTTTCTCCCCGAAGAAAAAAAAAATTTAAACAGAAAAATTATTATCTTTTTTTTATATACAAATGGATACAAACCAAAAGCTTTATATAGCTTACCATTATTTTTAAAGATCCAATATTATCATAATTAGTAAAAAATTTCCAATTCTAATGAATCAAACCTACCTAACTAAATCTGAATAAACTTACAGGTACGCCCACAGACATACACCTTAACCTACAATACACTGGTTTTATAGTCCAAAAATCATATATATTATTATACAATCAAAGGTCTTGGTATATCGGGACGGATCGATAATTAATTTTAGGGGAACCTTTATAAAGCACTAGAGTGTATACCACTCAAAGAAACCTCCTAAACTTTATCTACAAAGCTAAAAAATTTAGTTTTTATACAATCTCAAAGGAGAAACAAGCAAGACGGCGTATGAGAAGGATCAGGCAAGCACACTAAATTCTAGAAAGGGTATCTGGAATTTTGTTGTCAGTCCCTTTAACATGTTTTATAATCATATTGAATTCCTGCAGAAAAAGGGCCCAGCGTAAAATTCTCTGGTTTGCTCCCTTCATCCGCTCGATGAAAACCAGAGGAGTGTGATCCATCCATATCTCAACCGGCAAAGAAGAATTTGTCACGTACGGCTTGAAATAGTTAAGAGTGCGGACCAAAGAAAGAGCTTCCTTTTTTTATAGTGGAGTAACGTTTTTCCACCGCCAGAAGCTTTTTACTATAGTAAGACACAGGATGAACACCGTCCTCCTTTCTCGGAAAAAAGACACCTCCAATGCCAACGTCACTGGCATCTACTGCTATAATAAAAGGCATATGAAAATCTGGGGAAGTCAAAATGGGGTTAGTAATTGATACTGATTCAAGTTTATTAAAAGATTCTTCACAAGGATCCGACCACCAGAGCCTTTTTCCTTTTTCTAATAAACTAGTAAGAGGCTGAACAAGATCAGAGCAATTACTCACAAATCTGCTGTAAAAACCCGTCATGCCCAGCGCTCTTCTTACCTCTCTAACATTATCAGGCCTTATCAAATTTATGATTGCCTCGAGGTTAGCTTGTTTCAGAGCCACCTGACCTCAACCAACCTCGTGACCCAAATAACAAACCTTGGCCTGGCCCAATTTGCACTTAGGCAAATTAACAACTAACCCTGCAGACCTAAGGGCTTCAAAAACCTTACGTAACTTTAACACGTGGGTATCCAAGCCATTACTATATACTACCAAGTCATCAATATAAATTTCCACTCCTTTCAAATCACAAATTACCCTATTCATGAGCCTTTGAAAAGTACATGCATCATTTTTCATTCCAAAGGGCATAACATTACACTCGTATAGGCCAAATGGAGAGTCAAATGCGAATATTTCACGAGCTTATTTGGACAATGTAACCTGCCAATGACCGTTTAAAAGTTCTATTATAGAAATAAATTCTGCAGAACCAATCTGATCCAGACAATCATCAATACGAGGGAGAGGGAAAGAATCTTTTTTCGTATTGGCGTTCACTATGCAGTAGTCCACAGACATGCAGAACTTACCGTCGGCTTTCCTTACTAATACAATAGGAAAACTCCAGGGACTTACAGATGGTTGAAAAAGGTTATGTTTCAACATATACTCTATCTCCTAACTGACCAAATCCCATTTTACTGGGTTCAGTCGGTAAGGACTCTGCTTCATAGGGGAAGCATCACCTACATCAACGTCATGACTTAAAATATTTGTCCTGCCTTTAGCACACTGAAAAAGATCTGAAAAGGAATAAATTAAATTAACTACATCTTCCCATTTGTTAGCATCTAGATGATCTAAACTACTTTTCAACATCTCCAAAGTTTGCATATTTTTATCTAATGCATCCGAAGGAAACTTACATCCTAACTCGTCAGAGTCCTAGGGAGACACATCCAATACCACAGACACAGGCTCGGACACTATCGCTAATGGATCACCTTGCTTACCAATATAAGGTTTCAGACGATTAACATGAAATATTCTACATTTACGGCTTGAACCGGGAGCTTCAATTTCATAGTTAACCTCTGAGAGCTTCCTCAAAACCTTCCAAGGGCACTTACATCTTGGTTCGAGAAAACTATGCGGGTTCATACTTAGCAAAAAAACCAACTCCCCAGGTTCAAATGAATGTACCTTTACCTTTTTGTCAAAGTTGTTCTTTATTACTGACTGGGATCGTTCCAAATTTTCCCTGGTAAACTTCCAGGAACTAACCATTCTTTCCTTCAAGTGTTCACCAACCTTGTAACGTTTATTTCCTCCTTCCGGTTGGGTTTGAGCATTTAAAAAAAAATTCCAATGGTCCACGAACCTTGTGCCCAAATAACAACTCTAAAGGAGCTATACCAGTGGAAGAGTTAGGGTGATTCCTGATAGCTAAGAGGAAAAAAGAGAGGGCTTTGTCCCAGTCACTATCATGATCATAACAATGTTTCTTCAGAACAGACTTGAGGGTTTGGTGGAACCTTTCCACCACCCATTGACTCTCCGGATGATAAGGCACGCTGGTAACGTGCTGAATGGCCAGTTCAGCATACTTACCCATAAATACCTTACTCGTGAAGTTCGTCCCGCAGTCGGTCTGAATTACACGAGGGAGACCATACCTGGAAAAGAAATCCATTAATTTTTCAAAGACAATTTTGGCAGTAATACGCCTCATAGGTATAGCTTCAGGAAAGCGAGAGGCTCTATCCAAGATAGTTAGTAAATATATGTAACCTTTTTTAGTTTTGGGTATGGGACCTATCACATCAATTACTAGCTCAGAAAATGGATCACCTATAGCAGGTATGGGATGCAACGGGGCTTTTAGGGATCCCCTGATTTGGTTTACCCATAACCTGACAAGTCTCACACTCTCTGATAAACTGCTTCACACTCAATTTAATTCCAGGCCACCAAAAATACCTAGCCAGGCTATGAAAAGTTTTAACACACCCAAATGACCTGAAACAAAAAATCAGTATGAGCTAACTCCAAGACAGAATTTCTGAATTGAGAAGGTACGACAATCTGTTCCACCCGACCAGTTTTATTCAAATTATCAGATGCGGGACGACTAAACCTATATAATAAGCCCTTTACAACTCCAAACCTAGGTTTAGTAAGATCCTCAACATCACCCAAATCAAAATTAAATTCATCTTTTTAAGCTTTAATAAAAGCAGCTCTGTGCAAATCAAGTTTCTTATTAACTACATCATTATAACTACTCTCTACTGGCCCAGGCCTTAAAACATCTAATTCTATACTACCTAACATTAAGTCATCATAGCTCTCCACATCAAGTAAATTAGCAGCTTTTGTTGCGAACCAAGTTATTATAGCCACGGGACTAGCATTTACTGATAATATAGGGAACAGCTCCCGTCCTTCACTATCTAGCATATCATTTCCCAGGATACCACCAATATTCGGGATAGGTAGAGTATCCACCAGAGCCAACACAGTGACGCGATCATATCTTGGAAAAGATATGCGGACATTAACCAAAGGAGTGGACAAAATTGAATCCGGATAACCTCCAAACAATACAACATTTCCAGTATATTTTTCAAAACCATTTAGAGCCCTTTTCATGACTAACAACCTGGCAGAACCAGTGTCCCTAAAAAACTTCACCTGGACTACACGAGAGTCAAAATTCAACTTTTCAGACCACACATATTTGTCATGATTGGGGATTAGGAACATTAGGCTTACTACTATTTACTAAACTACTTCTATCTACTACAGGTCTGTCTACAGGACTACTTCTACTAACCTCTGAATTATCATTAACCAAGGCTACAGGACTTTGATAATTGCGCTGTAGGTACATCATACGAAAATTACACTGGTTTTGGAAATGTCCAGGCTTGTTGCACCAAAAACAGCTTCCTTTACAGCCTGAAATTCTATTACCACCATACCTGTTATTTCCCCCACTGGGAAGTCTCTAATAGCAAAATCTTTAATTAAGGGGAGCAGGACCTCCTTGGACTCTACCCACATCACTGTCACCTGAAAAAGAATTAGAATTAATATTACCATTCTTAGGGATATGGGAAGTAAACTAGGAGGTTTCCCCTCTCCTACCACTATTAGGGGAGCAAGATGTTTGATTATTCAAAGTCTTATAAATAAAACTACCGCTACCCGACCGGCGAGTGATTACAAATTCATACATTAACTGAGCGGCACTACTCAGTTTCACACTTTTTACCTCCTCCAGGTGAACTCCCTGCCACAGGACTTCTTAAACTCCTCAAGGAGCAACAATTCATGTAACACAGCGAAAGTGACTATCTGATGACTTTTCAGCCAGTCGTTGAACAGTTGCTCCTTGACGCATACAAACTCCACGAAAGACTTCGCAGGGTGTTTCGTATAGTTGCGAAACCGGAGGGGGTAGGCCTCAGGGACCAAGTCGTAGGACTTTAAAATTAAGGTTTTTACCTTCTGGTAATCCCGAGCTACTCCCTCCTCCAAGGCATTATACACCCGCATTTCTTTGCCCACTAACCTACACTGTATTAATACAGTCCACATTTTTGCAGGCCAAGACATTCGGGAGGCCACACGCTCAAATGCCTTTAAGAACTCGGAGATATCCTTTTCGTCAAACACTGGTACCAATTTTAGTGCAGCACCTACATTAAACCGATCTTGGAAGGTATTTTTAGGGGAACTCATAAAATTGGCCCCCTGCAACCTAGCCTTCACTACATCTAATTTCGACATCTCCAACTCAAGACAAGCGGTTCTCCTCAAACTCCAGTTTTTGCAACCCTATGCGCTTGCAAATAAGATTGTATTCCTTTTCCTCCTCGGAGTCACCCAATGCATTAACAGGGGCCAGAGATTTGAAGGGTACAGAATCAGGGGGTGCCAAGAATGGATTAGAGGACACATTACCCGGACCCTGGGGAAAATTTGCTGGACTCTCGTAAATGGTACCTACGACAGGAGGATCCTCAAAAAGAATTAGACCATTCTCATATTTACTTTGTCCTCTTCAAAACCCTCACTCGAACTCTCCTCACTATTACCTATTACCTCACTCTCGCTTTCTGAATGCTCAGCTTCAGCTAACTCCTGTTTCATTTTATCAGTAACTAATACTAATATCTCTGTTCTGGTGTCCATCGTCTTCTGTGGAACACCCAACCACTTGGCACACTCAACTAATTGTTTCTTACCTAGCAGGGACAAATATCTAATACAATCAACTGACATTGTGACTACCTAACAATTTGAATTTAACAACTTACAACTAATTATTAACAACTAACACTTAACAAATCACAATTAGCAAATAATAAATAACCACTAACAAAATTCCCCAACGAGAAACACCACACTCTCAACGAGAGAGAGACTAACATTTAAATAATTATCACCCCCCTCTCAACGAGAGAGAGACTAACATTTAAATAATTATCAAGAAACAAAATAAAAATAAAAAATATGAATTCTTCCACTCTTTGGGGCTGGATAAAAACACTCACTGCTCAAACTAAGGTAGAGACTCCACTTACACTTAGCTACTGTAAGGAGTACAGCTCAGCAGGACTCCTCATGAAAGGAAGG
>NC_090744.1:44174724-44187224 GCF_036898095.1 Palaemon carinicauda
GAAACACCACAGAACAAAAACCTTGAAAAATTCCACTTTCCTAGCCTCTACAAATGCCATAAAATTATCAATTCCAAAGAACTATTCAACATCATACAAAATGGTTTACTCCTATATAATTTTATTGGAAACACCACAGAACAAAAACCTTGAAAAATTCCACTTTCCTAGCCTCTACAAATGCCATAAAATTATCAATTCCAAAGAACTATTCAACATCATACAAAATGGTTTACTCCTATACAATTTTATTGGAAACACCACAGAACAAAAACCTTGAAAAATTCCACTTTCCTAGCCTCTACAAATGCCATAAAATTATCAATTCCAAAGAACTATTCAACATCATACAAAATGGTTTACTCCTATATAATTTTATTGGAAACACCACAGAACAAAAACCTTGAAAAATTCCACTTTCCTAGCCTCTACAAATGCCATAAAATTATCAATTCCAAAGAACTATTCAACATCATACAAAATGGTTTACTCCTATACAATTTTATTGGAAACACCACAGAACAAAAACCTTGAAAAATTCCACTTTCCTAGCCTCTACAAAGGCCATAAAATTATCAATTCCAAAGAACTATTCAACATCATACAAAATGGTTTACTCCTATACAATTTTATTGGAAACACCACAGAACAAAAACCTTGAAAAATTCCACTTTCCTAGCCTCTACAAATGCCATAAAATTATCAATTTCAAAGAACTATTCAACACCATACAAAACCTAGCTCCTACTTCTCATTCACTCAGTGTGATGGTTGAAATTGTTTTGCAGCCATAAGTCTATCAAAGCAAGGACCAATGTTCGATAGGCAATACCATATGTCAGCATCGATGACAAGCCTATTGCGTGCCTTCGTTTTCAGTGCAACCATTGCTGAAAATCCAACCTCGCACCGGTAGGTTGACAGGGACTGAATCAACATGGTTAATGCTCGCATCGAGAGAATAGGACAGTAGTCCTTCACTTTTGCCCAAAATGTTGGGAGCTCTTGTTCGGCAAAATCGACTTTAAGCTGAGAATCCTCACGAATTTGATAAAATTCTACCTTAGCAGCAACATCAGTATCACTGATGGCACTATCCTTTACTGAAAAGGGTCTATAGATCCATGCATCACTACAGCGGTTGTTTAGTCCTGGAAAGTAACTTTCGATGGCGTCATTTTCTGCCAAAAGATGAGTGGAGATCTCCTCACGGAAACTACATTCAACATCTGGCATGGAACCCAGGAGAGTCATCATCTCCGTAAAGAAAGTGATGTCACCGTCCTGAACACATTTCTGGTAAAGTTGAATCTTAGACTTGAACGCTGCCACTTTGTCCAGAGCTGTGTGCATCATTGTAACGTTTCCTTGGATTGAAGTATTCAGAGAATTTACTTCCGAGAAGAAATCTGCCAAGTAGGCAACCTTTGTTACAAAACAATCATCCTGCATCTTTTCATGAAGAAGATTCTCCTTTGCCATATGACCACGTTCCAACAGCATTGTTATTTCTTCGCGAAGTTATAGCACGCGATTTAAAACTTTGCTGCGTGAGAGCCAATGTACCTCTGTATGAAATACGTGACTTGGAGGAGTATCCGATTGAGCTATAATGGGAATCTAACGCTATTTTGGTAACACTGGCTATGGTTAATGTGCAGCAGACCACCCAACTTGTGACCAGTGTTGTACTGATCAAACTGGTAAAAGCCCTACTGGCTATTTCAAATACGTGTATAATGTATATGAAAAATAAATTATTCTCCAGAACCCTTAGTGACCCCTTAAGAAATCCCAAACGACCCCCCCCCCCAGGGGTCACGACCCCCAGGTTAAGAACCACTGATCTAAGGCATCTCAGTACAAAATTTCAAGTCATTCGGTTATAATGCCAGGGCACAGGAGACCCAGATGCGTTTTAAACATATTCTTGATGCATATCTTTAGAATACTTTTATTGAGTTTTTTGGTTAATTTCTAACAAAAATCTACTGTATAGTTTGGTTACCTGTGCCCTGGTATTAGAACCTGGTTATAATACCAGGTCACAGGAGACAAAAATATATTTTTGTCAGAAAATGGCAAAAAAAAAAAAAAAAAAAAAAAAAAATTAAAGGTATGTATCGAGAAAATCTTTTAAAAGCAAGTGGGTATTTGCCCACTCGACCTTTGTGGCAAATTTCAAGTCATTTGGCCCAGAAATGACTGAGATGAATTGATTTGAAGATTTGACAACAGGAAGAAAAGAAACATCAGGAAACACAATATATTTTTTCCTCCTATGGAGGGCAATGTACTGATAAAGATATAAATAATCGCATTGCAAAATTTTTTTAGTTGTTATATAATTAAAAGAAATCATAGATCGAGCCTTGATGATGAAGACAAACTACAACAATAAAAAAAAAAAATGTCGACTGGTGGTGCAGTCAAAAGTGAGAGCATGTGATATTATTCATACGAATCGATACAGCAATATGTTTACAAACACATTGGCCACCACCAAGAGCATGCAAGTAATTCATACCGAATGTATTTATAGTTACATTTATATATATAAATTTATATTTTATATATATATATATATATATATATATACTGTATATATATATACATATATATATATACATATATATATATATATATATATATATAAATTTATATATATATATATATGTATATATATATGTATATATATATATAAATTATTATTATATATATATATATATATATATATATATATTTGCTTATATATATATATATATATATATATATATATATATATATATATATATATATATAGTACAGTATATACATATAACTATAGTAGATAATCATCATACTGGAATTATTATGGACCGTCAGGGGTCACTTGCCTTTGTTAGATAGGCACTGCTTATCACAGGGAACTGGCTATCCTTTGATGAATTTAGACAATTAATCCTCATTCAGGCCTTTTACATCAATAGGCTTAGGAGGAGATGATGATGATGATAATGATATAGAATTGTATATATCCACATACACACTCACACACACACGCACGCATATATAGAGCTAGATTTCTACCGATCGACCTTGATAAGTTACCGCGGCAAGATGGCTGTCGCCTACACGTATGCCAGCTGGGTTAATGCGGCGTCTCTTGTATGATATCTATGATAACACTTATGAAATCCATTGAACGGTGAGATACGGGTTTGCTTCATGGCCCATGCTGCCTCGAAACCACATTTCTTGCTTACTCGGCGAACCATTTATCCATCATTAGTAATACCTACCTTCAGTAAAATTGAAAAGAAAAATCTCACACGATATGATACAGTTAAACATTTATAGATCTGCGATTTCTCACAGTGTTTAACGAAGAAAAAATGATATATGAATAAAAATATAATTAGATAAAACAGGAATTTTCACGGAACCCCGGTTGGCAATGGCTGCTCTGTACCATAGTCTTCCACTGTCTTGGATTAGAGCTCTCTTGCTTGAAGGTGTATTCAGGCACACTGTTATATCGGTCTCCTTATTTCCTTTCCTCACTGGGCTATTTTCCTTGTTTGGACCCTTAGGCCTATAAAGTCCAGCTTCTATGAATAGGGGTTTATAGCTTAGTTAGTGATAATAATACTCCCTTGACAGGTTTCCTCTCATCAAAAGTCCTTTTCCCATTTCTTTTGTATTTCGATCAGTTATAGCGAGGGACGAGGCCGACTGTTGCAAAGGCTTATGTAACCGTTAACAAACAATCCTGTTACCAAATAAACAAGAGACAAACATTCCAAGTAAAAAATAAATAAAATAAAAATAAATAAAAAACGTAGCATAGTCAGCAACATCCCGACTAATGGAATGACCAGATCAACCAGTGTTCACAAAGGAGATAAATCGGTTTGAATCCGACCGAATTAAGGAATGTAGTTTTATCTCTTTCTCTCTCCATTTTCCGAGCTTCCTAAGCACAGTTCGATGCGTCTTTTATTTTGCTTCCTCTTATATGTCAAGCATTTCCATCGCCTTTTTTTCGAATGCATTGGAGCATGACTACTAATAATTCATTCTTATTGCCGCCTTATTTGCATACGTGGGGCATAATTGCTAATGACAAATTAATCAGCCCATTAATCGTAATTCAGTAATATTTCAGTTCCTTTTTGTATTTATTCAATGTTATTTCAGTGCAAAGTAGGAACTTGGTAGATTAACGTCAGCATTGAAGAGACTTATGGCTCTTTGTGATTCCAGGAAAAATCTATACATTAAGAAAAGTAATAACTTCTTGCTGACAGGAATAAAGGTAATGAAAATCTTAGTGAGAACTATAACGATATATCTCGAATGTTTTAACATTTGTTTCATAGTCTTGTAGTTGAAGTGGTTTCAATATCAAATAGCAACATGGAATATCAATAAGGGAGATAACACAATAAAAGTCTGACATTTACTTAGGTTAGTCTATGTGTTAATTACAAGTTGTTTTCCTGATTTTATCATTATTATGATTAATATTCTTTTTATTATTATTGAAGCGCAGGCTACAAGTTTTGCTGTGAGATCAAATGATACAAATTTTTCTAGAAATAAAATTTTTATTTCTCGTATTTGCATCGAATCGTCTCCTATCTCAACATCTCGATCGAGGCTTCTCTTCCATAGTTGCGAGTTATTACAATGCACAAGAGAATTTCTTCTTCGAACACGTATTCAAAAGAAGAAGAATTACAGGACGTTCACTAACACAATCCTTATCTCTATTTCTCCCTTTCTATTCCCGCGAAGCTTTCTGGTATCTATTCTTAACCCATCATGAACAGAAAATGTTAATTTTTGTGTTATTAAGAAATAGTAAGATTAGATGTGAATATGCTCCGAGGAGAATATTAAGAAAACAGATATTTTTTTAAAAAAAGGACATAACATGATCAATATGAAATCTATTATTATTAGCAATTAATAAAATAGAAAAATTTGGAATTTAATTTCCTTGCATCAAACGAATAAAATGGCCATAAGAATAAAAGCAAACAGCAAATGGGAGTGGAGCAGTATGCAAATATATAACAAACACAAAAAACTAAAAATCAAATAAAGGCTGAACGAGGCTGCGAGGTCTGCCTGCCATGGTGTCGACAGCTGTGTATGCTCGAACCCAATGTTCCTATGTTCAGAGCTTCAAGTTACTTTGGTCCTGTTAACGAAGGGCAGCCAGAGCTGATGCTGACTGGCATAAGGCCAGCATATTTGAATAACGACGTTGAGGGAGGCTGTATCTCTTTGTGGTACGACCGCTGGCCGCAGGATGGACACAATCAGTTTATACCGAGACAGACGTTTGTTCCGAGTCGATTCAGTCGTCCTGTGAAGGAGTTTATGTCGTTAACTGATCGATTACACAACGGACTCGGTCTTCGGCTTCGGGAATTGTTGCACCATCGAATAATGGAAGTGTGAGATATACAAGAGTATCATTAAATTATCGGTATCTTTAAAAACTAAGAACTAGAACCTTTCATAATAAGGACATCTTTGGATCGACTAGTTAATTGAATTTATGCTAGAATATATAGATCATTTAGGAAGTGACTTCTAGAAAATATAAATAAAGCTGATGAAAGAAAAATCTCAACCGAAACAAAATATGGTTTATGATGGTATAAAAGATATTTGAAATATAAACACGTAGGCTACATACAGTGAAATGTGTATTCAGTAATTGGAAAAAATACACGAGCCTTGTCAATTAAGAACATATTTTTCTTGAAGTTCCGTTCAACGTACATTAAAGAGTCTATTCACACTTTTGTAACTTTCTTTTATAATTACTATCAAAATTAATAACACGTTTTTAATGAGTAACTAGTGTATGTATAACTCCCTTGAAAATTGAAGAAATAAGGAATTCGCTTATGGAATTTCTGGTCTGTTTGGTTCGACTCAACATCTTGATGAAGACTTCAAGAAGAGGAAACTTAGGAAGAGAAATCGAGACCCAGATCAAGACTCATTACGATCTCGGTGATTAATTGATTTGTATCTCAATCTAACGTTCGAGTTCAAGAGTGATCAAAGAAGGTCTCTGAGAAATATCAAATCATTCCAGGTCGAAAAATTCCATTTCAGAAATTGAAAGTCGGAATTATGTTTTCTGAAATTAGAGAGTTCGTTGGTCAGATAATGGTAACGGGCCATACTATACAGATGATAGTAACCCACTTAGTGGTTGTGCTAGACTCACGGATAATATTTCTGCCTCACGATTCGAGGGTAGGAAGTTCGATGCCAGTTCGCAGCCCTAAAAGGACTTCCACTCTAGTCTCTACAACCTTACTCTCACTGTGAGCTAGGGATAGGGTTTTTGGTGCCTGTAGATCTACCTGATGAGTAATCTGTAATCATTGCCTGGCCTTCCCTAGTCTTAACTTGGGTGGAAATAGTCTTGGCCGTTGATCATATGATCTATAGGATATTGTCCTGTATGTTGCCCCTCACTATACTACGTGAAAAAGTGCGAGTGAAGAAAATCTCGTATTTCCCATTGATAAAGAGGATTGTATTAATGAATATAAATTTTCATCAGAAATGTTGCATTATATGATGGAAAGAAGGTGCAGGTACTCCACTTTATAGAACTGTGGGCCTAATATTGTCGAAGAAAACACTTCCAGAGGGAAATGATCACTTTGAATTTCGAATATCTGTCTCTGCAGAAGACTGAGCAAGTCCAGGCATACTTGATCAGTTAGGAACTTGATATAAAACACTAACGAGATAAGGTCAGTCATTTCTTATCGATTCCTTTCCAAGTGCCAATTATGTCCTGTTGAAATTACTACATGTGACCGCAAACATCCTAAAATGTAATAATTTCCAGTTTGTTTTATATACAGGGTTTTTTTTCCTGGTTTGTGAAAATCCGTATATGGAATTGATGTCTTAATTTATTTTTATCTATTAATTGGAAATCACAAAAGTAATTCAACTTATCTATACAACCTTTTTCTATAAAATCATCATAATCTATAAGAATGTAGGACAATGTGAAATACTTGATTAATTCTCGTAAAACTATTCAGTATATTTTGCTGAAATTTACAAGTATGTTTTGAAAGCTTGAGTGATTCCAAGCTTAGAGACAAATAATAATATAATATAAACTTATCTGACAACAGACTAGCAAATCAGGCTAATTGAAATCACTTTCAATCTCTTTGTAATTTCCTCTGCTCGTTTTTACTTCTCATTTCTTTTGATAATTATTATTTTAACGTTATTAAGAATAGCTTGCAACAACTAATTATATATTTTCATTAATTTCATTACATTACTTCTCTCTCTCTCTCTCTCTCTCTCTCTCTCTCTCTCTCTCTCTCTCTCTCTCTCTCTCTCTCTCTCTAATTACATATTTTTATTAATTTCATTACATTACTTCTCTCTCTCTCTCTCTCTCTCTCTCTCTCTCTCTCTCTCTCTCTCTCTCTCTCTCTCTCTCTCTCTCTCTCTTTCTCTCTCTTTCACACACACACGGATACAAACACGTTCATGCTTCATAAATTTCTGTGACAACGTTTTTAAGCGTAATAAAGATGCTTTATAACATTGACACATAAAAACTTTTTCCTTTATATTTATATGTTGCTCTTAACTCCTCTGAATATAATGGCATCAATTCATGTACGAATAAGAATATTTTATCTCTTTTGTGTATGAAAAATCGAATGAATTCCATTATGAAAATAGCCAAGTCGGTTGCCATGGTTACCGATGCTTACATCCTGTCAAAGACTCTGGAAGGATTATAAAAATAGATTAGGCTGTAGGAGGATTTAAATGTCCTTCTAAACTGTACTTTACAAAAATATCATCAGACTTTTGAAAGATGTCTTATAATGGAAAAAGCCGTTTCATAGTGTAAAAAAGACTTTTGATAAGTCATCTTATAACAGAAAAGTCTTTTGATGAGTTGTCTTATAAAAGAAAAAGACTTTAGATAGTTCATCATAGGATGAAAAACAGCCTTTCGATAAGTCATCCTATAACGGAAAAAAGTCTTTTGTAATCTATTTTTTAATGCAAAAAAGACTTTTGATAGGACATTATATAACAGAAAACATCCTCTCGATAAGTAGTATTATAACTGAAAAAGTCTTTTGATAAGTCGTCTTATGACGCAAAAAATAATTATGATAAGTCATCATCTAACGGAAAAGTCATCAGACAACAAAAAACAGACTTTCGATAAGTCGTCTAATAATGGAAAAATGACTTTTGGTAAGTCATCAGACAACAAAAAACAGACTTTCGATAAGTCGTCTTATAACGACAATAAATATTTCGATAAGCTGTCTTATCATGGAAAGAAATCTTTTGATATGTAGACTTATAACGGGAAAAAGTCTTTCGATAAGTCGTCTTGAAACGGAAAAAGTCTTTTGATATGTCATCATATAACAAAAACAGCCTTTTGATATGTTGACTTATAACAATAAAAAAGTCTGTTGATAAGTCATCATATTGCAAAAAAAAAGTCTTTTGATAAGTCGTCTTATAACAGAAAGAAGTGTTTTGATAAGTCATCTTACAATGTAAAAAGAATCTTTTGATAAGTCGTCTCATAATAGAAAACGGTATCAAAATAGACAGTGAAAAGAAACTATGATGATTAATCATGAATTGCTTTTTTTCATTTAAAGATTAAAAAGACATAAGTTAGTAATAATGCTGTGGCTTGAGAGATATTGTTAAAAAACACAATATTTCACTTCTAATGAATGTCAAATATAAAAAAAAAATTAAAAAAACATCATCCATTTACATTAATGTGTTCCTTTTCACCTCATCACCATCTGGTTCTATAATCTTCCCAAATCTCAAGCAACGTATTATAACGAGATATTTTCAAGGCTGCACATCGTCATATCCTCCAAAAGTTAATCATATTTGGAGTGGGAAAGGGAGGGAAGGAGATCGTGTCATCCATGTCTGGGGAGGGGAAGTGTCATACAAAGATTATTGACAGCAAGTTTCTGTAGCTATCAATGGGATGTCAAGACATCTTTTAAACACGCTCACAGAGAAACATCAACACAACAGACATACATGGCCGAAAACATCATCTCCTCGCAGGTTTGTTGGTGGAAATAAACACGTTTTCTAAATGTGAACTTTGGGAAAAGAAATACTTATTTCGTTGAACCAAAAAGTCTTTGGCTCTAATTTCTTTTCAAAGAGGTCGATTTTTCATCGCCTAATGGACGAAAATCCGTTCACACCATTAGTGCCTCAAAGGTTAAGTCATAATGAATTATTTTCTTCGGATTTCTTTTTTTTCTTAGGTCAAAGTCACGCCTATTTTAATTTCTAAAGTAAAAGAATGTTTATAAAAGCCACAGAAAGAATAAAAGCATATTATTATTATTATTATTATTATTATTATTATTATTGTTATTGTTATTGTTATTGTTATTATTATAAAGGAGGGATCAGAAGGGTGGTGAATGTTCATTCCTCTCCAGAATATAAGAGAAAGAAATCTCCTCCAACAAAATGGACGGAAGATTTACATAATCAAAACCTGAGGAGGATTTTTTTTTCCCTTCGAAAGTAAGGAAAAGAAACGACTTCTTTTGAAAACAAAATATAAATTACATCATTAAAAGTGGCGGAGAACGACACTGCCTCAAAATAAGAGTTTTTTGACCTGGCGGAGATAGAAATGAAAAATTGAGGTCATTAAAATCATTAGGAAATGAAAAACTGTTCACGGAAAAATTGGAATTGATAAGGATGACCTCGATAGGAAATATCCTACACGTGAAAAGGATGAAAAGAGATGCCACCAAAAGATAAGATAAATCAAATAAAAATATTTAAAGATTAAAGATAAGAGAAATGAAATGATAAAAAACGTTCAAAGATTTTTTTTTTCAAACCATTCAGATTTTTTGCATTCATGAGGGTTATGAAATGCGTTTAATAATCTAATTGGGTCATTTGTTTGCCCATGGTAAAGAGGTTTCTCTTCTTTATCACTAAGGATAATTATTAATAGTCCTTTGGGGTAATTATTAAGGTACAAATGAAGATCTCAGAATTAAAAAATAAAGAAAAGTAACTGAAAAATTTAATCTTCTATTAAAGAGGAAGATGAAGAAGAACAATGAAAGTCAAGCGTAGTTGCAATAGCCATGGCCTCTGTACCATGGTCTTCCACTGTCTTAGGTTAGAGTTCTGTTGCTTTAGGGTACACTCGGGCACACTATTCTCTTTTTTCTTCCTCTTGTTTTGTTTAAGTTTTTATAGCTTATATAGGAGGTATTTATTTCAATGTTGTTACTGCTCTTGAAACATTTTATGTTTCCTCTTTTCCTTTCCTTTCTGGGCTATTTTCCCCGTTGGGGCCCCTGGCCTTATAACATTCTGCTTTTCCAACTAGGGTACTGACGTAGCAATTAATAATAATAATAATAGTAATAATAATATCTGTTCGATCATCTTTGATTCATCAACCCGAAATGTTGCCACATAAATGGGGAGTCTGGTGTGAGCGGCATTGAGTTTTGTCAAAATATTTCCTCACTTTACGACCAGAGGCGATAAAGAATTTGTGAGGTAAGTTGTTGGTCGTGAGTAAACGAAGCAAGCTTTTACCCCCAACAACAATCAATTTGGGAAATGAAAGAAAAGAAAACGATTTATTTGAGATCCTTATGTGGAAAAAACACATCGGATCTAATCACCACAGTAACTGTTGGTGTACATAAGTACGGTGTTTGAATATTAGAAAACACTTAATGGTACCTCATTCATTTAGCTATTTAAGATATTTCCCGATTCATCAGGATAATGATGAAATAAAACTCTTATATGATGTCTTATTCGTCATGACTAAAGTTTACAATACAATTGACAGGTTAGAAAGAAATCTATTGTTGCCGTGTGTATATGCACATTAATATCATGAAATAGTTTCTCCAAAACCTAAAGGAAAATTAAATAAAATATACAGGAAAGTTTGTTACAAAGGTTGGATAAACAAAGAAAATAGCATAATGTTATGTTACTATAACAACAATGAGGATTGAAAACACCAATGCTGTATAGCTTTGCCTTCAAGCTAAGTATGTTCATTTGTGAATTATCAAATTTCTAAGTAATGGCTAATGGTGACATGTTAAATGTTAATCCGTCTTTCTGCGGTAAATAAATTAATGTTTAAGTATATAAAAAGTATATGAATAACTAAATAAATAGGAAATTAGGTAGAGTAATAAATGTTACAAAAAGGAATATAATAAAAAGGAATGAGGCACAGAACAATAAATGAATGGGAGGAACCCGTAAAAAGTATTGGGCATGATCAAGTCCACTTCAGGCATTGCGATCCATCAGAAACAGTGAAATTTGCTGAAATATGGATGAGAGTTTGATCTCCCTAAATAATATAGACTGAACCTTCTGTATCTGTCCCCACCACTCGAAGTGAGGAAGTCCTGTAACCCAGTTGTTCTGATTTTCTTTCTGGGATCTTAAACAAAAACTATAAAACAGAATCTGCTTCCGGGTGGCAAATTCCCATTTGACATTTGACCTCTAAGTGTGCTGGTGTATGACATTGACATTGACTTCACTCTGTACGAAGGATTCATTAATGGTGTACCTGTGGAGAACATGGAGTCTTGCGTAGTTAGTAAATCAATAGCTTTAGATTATTTAACCAAAGCGGACTCATGATCATATACTGTAGATACATGGACAGATGGACTGGCAGACAGATAGGCCAATTAAAAGATGGTCGATAAAATAAGAGACTCGTAGATAGTCTGCAGTTCCCTTTTGAAAAAAAAAAAGATAAATTGCATTAAGTTCGTATTGGAAAAGACTGATTTTTCACTTTAAAATTAGAATATTCGAATTGAAGTGAAAACTCAATAAATAAAGAGAAGGGATTAGGAGGCCATTGACCTTAAAGTCCCACACACGCAGCCAAAATTTATGAGATAGACATAGTAGAAAAAGAACTGTTAGGAATGACGAACGAGAAAGCTACTGGTTATAAAGTCATTAAGAGAGAGAGAGAGAGAGAGAGAGAGAGAGAGAGAGAGAGAGAGAGAGAGAGAGAGAGAGAGAGCTCCCTTGTCTTAATATTTTCTGAGATGACACAAGTTTCCTCCTTTAATGCTGTAGTTGTCAGACGAGTGGAAACAATAGCAGATTTGGCAGACATAACCCGACAGCCATTGCGACATCATCCCTGCCACCCGCGAGTAAATAACAGAAGCTCAAAAGGGGAATCAGGTACTGGACGTCGCCCAAGGAATTCATAATGGGACATCGAAGGGGGAAACAGAACGAGGTTTCTTTCACGTACTTTTCTAATGGCAGTGGCACTAGCAACCAATTGCCCTTCTTTGGCCCACTGGCCCACTGGAGGCTGGGGAAAAGGGAGAGAGGAAGGACGTAGTGAAAATAGAGGATTTACCTCGAAGAAAAGAGGCCGGCTC